>NC_079221.1:6325695-6524556 GCF_029633865.1 Lampris incognitus
CTCTACTCTGCTAGACTTTACTCTGCTCTGCTCTACTCTACTCTGCTAGACTTCTACTCTGCTCCACTCTACTCTACTCCGCTCTACTCTGCTCCACTATACTCTGCTAGACTCTACTCTGCTCCACTCTACTCTGCTCCGTTCTACTCTGCTCTGCTCCACTCTACTCTACTCTGCTAGACTCTACTCTGCTCCGCTCTACTCTGCTCTGCTCCACTCTACTCTACTCTGCTAGACTCTACTCTGCTCCGTTCTACTCTACTCTGCTAGACTCTACTCTGCTCCGCTCTACTCTGCTCCGCTCTACTCTGCTCAGCTCCACTCTACTCTACTCTGCTAGACTCTACTCTGCTCCGCTCTACTCTATTCTGCTCCACTCTACTCTACTCTGCTAGACTTTACTCTGCTCTGCTCTACTCTACTCTGCTAGACTTCTACTCTGCTCCACTCTACTCTGCTCCACTATACTCTGCTAGACTCTACTCTGCTCCACTCTACTCTGCTAGACTACTCTGCTCTGCTAGACTCTACTCTGCTCCACTCTACTCTGCTACTCTACTCTGCTCTGCTAGACTCTACTCTGCTCCACTCTACTCTGCTAGACTTCTACTCTGCTCTGCTAGACTCTACTCTGCTCCACTCTACTCTGCTAGACTCTACTCTGCTAGACTCTACTCTGCTCTGCTAGACTCTACTCTGATAGACTCTACTCTGCTCTGCTCCACTCTACTCTGATAGACTCTGCTCTGATAGACTCTACTCTGATAGTCTGCTCTGCTCCACTCTACTCTGATAGACTCTGCTCTGATAGACTCTACTCTGATAGACTCTACTCTGCTCTGCTAGACTCTACTCTGATAGACTCTACTCTGCTCCACTCTACTCTGCTAGACTCTACTCTGCTCTGCTAGACTCTACTCTGCTCCACTCTACTCTGCTCCACTCTACTCTGCTAGACTCTACTCTGCTCTGCTAGACTCTACTCTGCTCCACTCTACTCTGCTAGACTCTATTCGCTTTACTATTTTAGGGGATTTTCGTTTTCCACTGCAGATAGGACCCCCTCACGGCAAAGCCCAGCTGGTCGTTATGTCGGCGTGTTGACTATTTGGGTTGTTGTTGTTTTTTTAAAGTTTTTATTTATATTTAAATTACATTTTTTTAAATTTTTTTTATTTTATTTATTTATTTATAGTGGCATTTTCATGTCAGCTTTTTAGTATCGGCTCAGCTCACTTGGAACCTCGACGGAGGTGGTACCACAAAAATTACCTGGTACCAGGTACTGTCCCTCACGTTTGCCCAATGGAAAGCCAAAAAAAGCGAGTAGTTTTTTTTTTATTGGAAACCAGTGTTTTATATATATATATATATATATATATATATATATATATATATATATATATATATAATGAGGAGCGGAATATCAACACTGATAAAGGGGAAAATATTTTAATACATTGCAATGTATTAAAATCTTTTTCCCTCTATCCGTGTTGACATATATATATATAAGATATATAGGATATATATAAGATATATAAGACATATATATATATTATATATAAGATATATAAGACATATATATGACATATAAGACATATATATTATATATGAGATATATAAGACACATATATTATATATAAGATATATAAGACATATATATAAGACATATATATTATATATAAGACATATATATATTATATAAGATATATAAGACACACATATATAAGATATATAAGACATATATTATATATAAGATATATAAGACATATAAGATATATATAATATATAAGATATATAAGACATATATATAAGATATATAAGACGTGTGTGTGTGTGTGTGTGTGTGTGTTCGTGTGCGTGTGCGTGCGTGTGTGTGTGTGTGTTTTATAGGTAAAAGGAACTGCAACCTCAGACTATCTTGTGGTTTCAAATGGACACTGTGCTCCTAGGTTAGGACACACCCAGCCCCCACTTAAAACGACAGAATGAACTGAACCAAGTCAAGCAATAGTGGATCATTTTGGAAAAACATAAAACAAACAACTCAGCAGTGTGAGAGGTAAGAGCTTGTCTTCTCTCTCTCTCTCTCTCTCTCTCTTTTTTAACCAATAATATGAGCTAGATTCGCGACTGAATGATTCATAATGCCACCGTATTTCAATAAAGCCCTCTTCTAGGAAGGCGTCTTATATTGGTTATTCTCCCCCCCCCCCCCCCCCCGCAGGCAGCTTCTGACAAGGCTCACATTCTCGCAGCCATGGCCGACCCCACAGAAAACTACGGGAACTACACCTACGGAGACTACCTGGAGTACGGAGACTTCGAGGAGACCGACGACGGCTACAGCCAGAGAGAAACCATGCATCTCATGTCGGTGGTCGTCTACAGCATCTCCTTCGTGTTCGGCCTGATTGGAAACGGCATCGTCATTTGGGTGACAGCGTGCAAAAGCAAAAGGACCGTCAACATCATTTGGCTGCTCAACCTGGCGGTGGCAGACTTTGTGTTTGTGGTTTTCTTACCCTTCTCCATCGATTACGTCCTGCGGGACTTTCACTGGAACTTCGGTTTGGCCATGTGTAAACTGAACTCATTCGTGTCCGTGATGAACATGTACGCCAGCGTGCTCTTTCTCACGGTGATCAGCGTGGACAGGTACGTGTCGCTGGTCCACCTCAGCTGGTGTCAAAGGTACCGCACCGTGCCCAGAGCTTGGATTGTATGTGGGTGTGTGTGGGGGGTGTCTGCCGCGCTTAGCTGTCCGTCCCTGATCTTCCGCGACACGATGCAATTACACAACAAGGTGGTGTGCTTCAACAACCTCCACGCGGGGAGTGCACACGCCGCGGCTGTGAGACACATCGTATTAGTGGCCATACGCACTACCGTGGGCTTCCTGCTGCCTCTCAGTGCTATATGTATGACCGGTGTGCTTCTGACTGTCAAAGTCAACCGGTCTCGGGGTTCTGTTCGCCTGTCTAGCTTCTCCAAAGCCGTTGCCGCTGTCATTCTGGCCTTCTTTTTATGCTGGGCACCCTTTCATACGTTTAGCTTGATGGAGCTGTCCATCCACTCGACGATGTACCTGCACAACATACTCAGAACCGGATTTCCTCTCGCCACCAGTTTAGCCTTTTTCAACAGCTGCGTTAACCCGCTGCTCTACATGCTGCTGGGCAAAAAGGTCCGCCACATCGTGAAGCGCGCATGCCTGGACCTAACTAAGAGTTCCCTGAGAGAGCTCAGCCAGTCCATTTCTGCAACCGAGACTGCTTCTGCGCCAGAGATTCTCCAGGAGGGCCTGCCGGAAGAGCCTGTTGAGTTATCGGCAGTATAATGGCACACGTTTCAGACCTATACTTCTCCCTGAAACATCGAGGCTATATTTGACTATTATTTAAGTGCAGACGGGGAGGATTATTATAGCTGTTCATTCCGGCTGTGCCGTAAAAATTTCCAAAATTGGCCAACGGATATTCTGGGTGCCAAGTCCAGATGCCTGTAAATTACGCTGAGAGAGGGAAAAGCCCATAGTGCGACTGCATGGAACAAGTGTTTCTGACATGGCTTTGCAAATGGCTGAGTTTCTTAACCCCTAGCGTCTTCTAGAATAAGACACCATACACAATATTAGTTTTCTCTTACAAATTCACGTGTTTTTTTTATTTTTTTTATTGTTTTACTCTTGACTGAAAGGGAATTTGATATAAAACTTTAGGTTACCTGACATAACGCAGGTTTTCTGATAACTGGGTGAGGAATCTCAGCCTTTTGGAGCCAGTGATTCAGCCACAGAAGACCCAGTCACAACCTGTCTGTCAGTCACAGCGTCCATTGACCTCAGCGACTGGATTCTCGGGTTGTTTTTCTCCCTTGTGCCATGCGGGGGGCGGGGGGGGTTAATGAGATGTGATGCGATGTTATCAGAGAACTTGGACTCCCTTAAGGTCTCTTTCTAACTCTGGACGGTGGACATCTCATTTTGGACTGTGCCCCATGAGGCAGACCTTCTGCACGACGGATATCAGGAACTTCAAATATGCGAAATATGTGGCGCCCATTCATGTAGCACCAACACTGAGGATCGTATGTGGCGATGAAGGCTCAGTGACATCAAACCCACAAATCTGGACCAAAGTATACAGAGAAGCCCAATTTGCTTCCTCAATGATGCCGTAAACAGAGACCCTTCCCTAAACAAGGCAAGTAATGGGACGACCCCCTTCACACATGAGTGGTTGAATAGCTAGAGAGCTCTCCTGCAGAGTGAGATACTGAACGGAGTTCAAACAGGAACCAACATCTATATCTTTTTTTTCCTCCATAGAAATATGTATAGTTGTCTGTGATTTAACAATATTACATTTACTATGATAGTAATACTATAATGTATAATAATGTCTAATGTATAGTAATGTATATTCTAATAGTAATACTATAATGTATACTAATGTATAATGTATAGTAATGTACAGTCTAATAGTAATACTATAACGTATACTAATGTATAATGTATAGTAATGTATAGTCTAATAGTAATACTATAACGTATACTAATGTATAATGTATAGTAATGTATAGTCTAATAGTAATACTATAATGTATATTAATGTATAATATAATAGTGATATTATAATGTATAGTGGTGTATATTAATGTTTAATATATAGTAATGTATAGTATAATACTATAATATATACTATAATGCTATAATAGTACTATAATGCTACATTTATTTCTGTTCAAAACAGGTTTTTACATATTTTAGAACTTTGTACTTTTTTAATGTATGAATTAAATAGTCTTTATTCTAATAAAATTGCTGTTTTGAGCATATACCTTCCTTTTGACTGCGTTTTGATGATATGGATAGAGTCCGTCAAGGTTTTGTTTGTTAACTTCCTCAATGAAAGCTCTTAAATGTAGAATACAGACACGGGAAACGTGGATAAAGACCGGTAAGAATGCAAGACAAACAAACCGCAGATGTGCCTTTCCTGCCGTTTTTCCTGAATGCCTGTTTAGAAATGCAGCCATTTCCTGTTATTGCTTCGTGGTGAACGCTAACCCGTAAGGGTTGTGGCTGTGGCAGGTCTAAACATCGGTCGATCACTGGCGGTGAACCCCTGGGTAATCTGGGTTAAACACACTCTGTCTTTCCTCAGATACGACGGCGGGTGTGCACTTGAGCAAGGTGCATCCCATAACTGCTGAATTACAAAACTTTGGTGGTGTTGGGCTGCTTCCAGTTGTGAATGAGGGTACATATTTCCAAAACCCAGTGTCACTCCAGTGCAACTTGGAGCCTTCCTCCGCTGCGCTTGCATCCAGGACCAGGTCTCTAAGCGCCTGCGTCATACTCTCCACACCACGGACCCGGGCCTCCTCGCTGACCAGGGGAATGAGCGCGCCCCCTCCGTTTGAATCAGAATGCCGCTGGTCAAAAGTAAAGAGTCATTTGCAAGATTCCTGGTTCAACAGGTGTTATACAAGCTGACTGACCGCAATTTGTGGCGAAGGCCTGAGTCTGAGAGAACATTGGAGGCCCGGGTCTGAGGGAACATCGGAGGCCCGGGTCTGAGGGAACATCGGAGGCCCGGGCCTGAGGGAACATCGGAGGCCCGGGTCTGAGGGAACATCGGAGGCCCGGGTCTGAGGGAACATCGGAGGCCCGGGCCTGAGGGAACATCGGAGGCCCGGGTCTGAGGGAACATCGGAGGACTGGGTCTGAGGGAACATCGGAGGCCCGGGTCTGAGGGAACATCGGAGGCCCGGGTCTGAGGGAACATCGGAGGCCCGGGCCTGAGGGAACATCGGAGGCCCGGGTCTGAGGGAACATCAAATGCCTGAGTCTGAGGGAACATCGGAGGCCCGGGTCTGAGGGAACATCGGAGGCCCAGGTCTGAGGGAACATCGGAGGCCCGGGTCTGAGGGAACATCGGAGGCCCGGGTCTGAGGGAACATCAAATGCCTGAGTCTGAGGGAACATCGAAGGCCCGGGTCTGAGGGAACATCGGAGGCCCGGGTCTGAGGGAACATCAAATGCCTGAGTCTGAGGGAACATCGAAGGCCCGGGTCTGAGGGAACATCGGAGGCCCGGGTCTGAGAGAACATCGGAGGCCCGGGTCTGAGGGAACATCGGAGGCCCGGGTCTGAGGGAACATCAAATGCCTGAGTCTGAGGGAACATCGAAGGCCCAGGTCTGAGGGAACATCGGAGGCCCGGGTCTGAGGGAACATCAGCTGTTATCATTGTGTAACTTGATACCATTGTCACATCACTAAACGCTGATGATATGAAGAATTACTGATAATGCTGAATGGCTGCTGAGTAGAGTTTAATTGACATATATACAGGGTAATGCACATAGTGTTATTAATTAGAGATTTTATTTCATATTAGAAAGAAAGACCATCAACACTTTCTATCCCCCCCCCATTATTTTGGGGTTATTTCTGCTTTATTGGACTGTATAAGGCACGGTGGCGCAGTGGTTAGCACGGCCGCCTCGCAGCAAGAAGGTCCTGGGTTCGAGCCCCGGGGTAGTCCCAACCTTGGGGGTCGTCCCGGGTCGTCCTCTGTGTGGAGTTTGTATGTTGTCCCCGTGTCTGTGTGGGTTTCCTCCGGGGGCTCCGGTTTCCTCCCACAGTCCAAGGAATAGGCTCCAGCGACCCTGAGAGCGGGATAAGTGGTCCGGATAATGGCTGCATGGACAAACCCCACCGCGATGTAACGTATCAAAAGCTAGACACTGTTCAAAGTCGGTTCAGTGCCTTTAAAATATGGGAGGCATGTATGAACCACAGCTTTGGCCAGAAGGGATTTTTGTGCAGCGTTTCTATGAGGCGTGCAAAACCAGGACTACTGCAGGGCCAGCGGACGTAAAACCACGTACTGCCGCTAGGAAGATATGGTTGTGATTCATGAGCGTTGTGTCATATAACCAGAGGGGTAAAAACCAGGTCCGGGAAGTAAAAGTCCAAACCATGTATTTGCTCCACTCGTGCACCACACCAGCAGATTCTAGTCAACGCCACCCCTCAGCTAGGTAGAGAAAACTAGTTCATGAAATCAGCTGGTTTTGTAACATGGTTGGAGCAAATACACGGTTTGGACATTTACTTTCTGGACCTGGTTTTTACACCTCTGCATATAACTCGCCTGACTTGGGCCCGGGTCGGCGCGGAGGGGGCAAAGCGCGGCGTGTTGTTATAGACAAGCTCCTGGGGAACGCTGATATCTTGTGTACACAAGAGACGTCGTTAGCTAAACAAGATTTAGATCGACTTGATTCTGTCAGTAATGATTTCCATGGGGCAGGGGAGTCCACAACGGACCTAACCCAGACAGCATCCGGATGTGGGCCACTTCAGGCAACGATGCGGCACTGATGGTTTTCTCCTGGCCATGACAAAATGGATGTGAGCCTGAAGTGGCCCACATGTATAACAGCAAATATGGCCCAAATATGCCAAATCAAATGTGGGCCTTTTTTGGCAAAGATGCGGTGCTCTGGGCAACATGTGATCTGGATGTGACCCTGAAGTGGCCCCGTGTGGTAAATGGTGAATATGGCCCAAATATCACAACACAAATATGGGCCACCTTTGGCAAATATGTGGCACATGCGGCATTGCTATGGCTTGGTTCTGGACTGCCCAAGCGGCATCATTCCACGCGATATGTGGGCCGGATGAAAGTCGGGTGTGGGACGGGTCCGGGCCACTGCAGTTTTGCTATCTGGGAAGCCCGGGGACCGTGCGTGGCAGAATACCTGGGGGGCTGGCCATTCTCTGGCACAAGAAGTATGATCCACTGATCAGGGTGACTAGATTAGAGGTGGACTGGTGCATAGCAACCAAAGTTGTATGTAATAAGAATGTCTTTATAATTTTAAATGTTTACGCTCCTTATGAATGTTACCAAAATGAGGATGAACACCTTAATAGGCTCACTTTTATTATTTCATTTATTATTAAAGAAAGTGCACATAGGTGTATAGTTGTTGTGGGAGACACGAATGCTGATATCTCAAATGATAATTCCTTATTTGGTCAACACCTGATCCAGTTTTGTCAAGATTGCGAGTTGGTTCTTTGTAGTAAAGCGCTGCTGCCTGTGGGTAGCGCCACACCTACCAGCGCAGCATGGCATACAGCATCCTGGCTGCATCACGGTATATGTACAGCCCATGCTCGTGAATGTTTAGAGAAAGTGGAGATCTCGTACGGTCTGGCCACAGGAGATCACATACCTGTGTCTATGATGTTAAATGTGAGAGTCTACCTGAGTTGACCAGGTATGCCATCCATCCAGCCATCCATCCATCCATCCATCCATCCATTATCCGAACCACTTATCCTGCTCTCAGGGTCACGGGGATGCTGGAGCCTATCCCAGCAGTCACTGGGCGGCAGGTGGGGAGACACCCTGGACAGGCCGCCAGGCCATTGAACAGGGCCCACACACACATGGACATTCATAGGGACAATTTAGTACGGCCGATTCACCTGACCTACATGTCTTTGGACTGTGGGAGGAAACCGGAGCACCCGGAGGAAACCCACGCAGACACGGGGAGAACACGCAAACTCCACACAGAGGACGACCCGGGGCGACCCCCAAGGTTGGACTACCCCGGGGCTCGAAACCAGGACCTTCTTGCTGTGAGGCGACTGCGCTAACCACTGCGCCACTGTGCCGCCCATCTATGTAGTATAATGTATGGTAAAATTGTGACTTGTCTAAATAATGGCAGTAAATCACTCTGCCAAAAAAGGGCTAAACAACATAATGTCGGGCCAGGACGGAGTGAATATGTAGCTGACCTACATGTAGAGGCCGAAGAAGGGCGTCCGGGTGGCGTGGCGGTCTATTCCATTGCCGTTCCGACACGGATCGCCGGTTCGAATCCCCGTGTTGCCTCCGGCTTGGTCGGGCGTCCCTACAGACACAGTTGGCCGTGTCTGCGGGTGGGAAACCGGATGTGGGTATGTGTCCTGGTCGCTGCACTAGCGCCTTCTCTGGTCGGTTAGGAGAGGGGGGGGGAATAGCGTGAGCCTCCCACGCGCTACGCCCCCCTGGTGAAACTCCTCACCGTCGGGTGAAAAGAAGCGGCTGGCGACTCCACATGTATGGGAGGAGGCGTGTGGTATAGTCTGCAGCCCTCCCCGGGTCGGCAGAGGGGGTGGAGCAGAGACCGGGACGGCTCGGAAGAGAAATGTGCAGGCCACGAGGGCGAACTCCACGGCCAAAAAGCATCAGCAGGATAATGTCTATGACTTCTGGGAGGAGGTTAAGGTTATTACTAATAGCAAGATGTCCTTGCCATCCAGCATTGATGGGATTACCGGGCCTAAAAACATTGCCGAGCTGTGGAGAAGACACTGTCGAGGCATTTTTAACTGCGTAAAGAGCCATGGATTTAATGCTGGCGACGTCTCTAACGACGGCGACGTGGTTATTAGACCCGATGATGAAGGGTGCTACGCCATTGAGAAGTTGTCAGTGAGCACTAACAGCGGGACATCTGGAGCACGCTGGCCACAGAATCTCAGTGTTTCTGGATGGTTAATGCAGGGCATCCTACCGGACTCTACGTTGTCTGTCTTACTAGCGCCAGTAATCACAGACAAAACTGGCGAAAGATCCAGCATAGAAAATTATAGGCCAGTTGCTCTGGCTAGCGTGCTTTCCAAAGTATCGGAACCAATTCTCTTGGGTAGGCCTCAAGAATACACATCGACTACTGACAATCAGCTTGGCTCTAGAAATAAACACGGCACAGATTTGTGCATGTGTGCACCGAAGGAAGTGGCTAGTAAATATAGAAGACGCAACACTACAGTATTTGTGTGTTTTCTGGATGCATGTTGGACTACAAGAGCGAGGGGGTCCCCTCTTATCCGATAAGGATCTCGCATTTTTGGTGTTCATATCAAACCGTGCAAGTCAGATGGGGTAAGAGCACATCTGCACCCTTCCCGGTGACCAATGGGGTCCGGCAAGGTGGAATACTGTCGCCTGTTCTCTGTGTATATGGATGATATTTCTAAAAAGTTAAAAAGAGTGTAAGACCGGCCGTATGGTGGGGGATAGTCTTATCAACCATCTGATGTACGCCGACGACTCGGTCGCCCTGTCCCCTCACAGTGCCGGCTTACAGCAACTGCTCAGAGTCTGCTCGAGTCGTGGCGTGCAGCATGACATGACATTTAACTCCAATAAGAGCGCTGTCACGACCGATAAAACCAAGGAGGATCAGAAGCGAACATTTCCTTCGTTCTCCCTGGCAGACCGAGCACTAAATGTGGTGAACAAAGTAAAATATCTGGGTCACATCATCAGGAATGATTTATGGGACGACGACGATGTGCAGCGCCTGTGCTGCAAACTGTATGCACAAGCCAATATGCTGGCACGCAAATTTCATATGCGCGGAGATGATGTTCCAACTGCTCTTTTTTAGAGCCCACTTTACTCCACTCTATACAGCCCACTTGTGGCGCAATTATATAGAAAAGCAAAAAAATGTATAATGATGCATTCAGAATCTTGCTCAAACTTCCAAGATGGACTAGTGCAAGTCATATGTTTGTGACTAGTCATGTTCCCACTTTTCATGCTGTGTAGAGGAATTTTATGTGCAAATTTATGTGTCCATTAATTGATTCCAGAACGTCATTATAATGCACTTAACCGAGCCTACACAAAGTGACACCAGGCACTCCTCTTGTTTCTGGAAACACTGGAACAATGTTCTAGCTGTATTTTTGTGTTGTTGTCCTGTGTTGTATTTTGTTCTTGTTTTTCTTTTTAATGTGGACCCATGTGTCTGAATAAAGTAAGATTTGATAAACATATGGGGAGGGTACTGCAGATAGTGTTTTTAATTTGAGAGTTTATTTGTGTGAGGGCAATTCGTATTTGACGTTTGCTCACTTTTACTCTTTCACCACGACCTTGCATTGCTTAGATGGAAGTCCATGTGTGGTAGAACAAAGGTGGTCTTATAAAGTGTCTTCTCCAGGTGCACAAATAGGGGCCTATTGCTAATTGTTGGCTGTATGGGAGACTCACAGAGTGTGTAGCCAGTCTGTGTGGTAAGTCTGTACACGCTAAATGGACAAATGGCCTGGGTGGGTGAGAGCTGGACGACATGAGATAAGGAGGGGAAGAAGAGAGACAACTGTCCTATAAGAGAGACTGTACTGTATTGATAGGGGGCTTGGATGGGGGCTTGGATGCGTCCGTTCGTGAATTCGGAATTCAATAATTGCCACGACAATTTGATATCATATATAGGGTAATGCAGATAGTGTTAATAATTATAGAGTTTATTTGATATATTACATTGTTTGTTTGCATGTTACTGTGGTTTTATGTTCACAAGATTATGTGAATTTACTTGACTCACTGGATTCTCCTCAAGTAAATTCTTTATGAGACAGTACAAGCCTTTCAAAACCAAAAGGAAAGGGTATTGCTGCAGCCAGGATACCCAGTCCTAGAACCCCAAAATCCCCAGGGCAGCGGACACATTACGATACGCCTCCCTGGGCCTGCTGACCTCAGTTTGTGGGACTGATCGCGGAGTCTCCTGATGGTTTTCTTGACCTCAGTTTATCGGTATCTCTAGACATTACCTTAGGTAGAAATTAGTCATCTCAGGGGATGAGCAGCAATGAACCATCAGAGCCTGGCCATGCTGGCCCATCATCTACCACATCTGCAGAAGAAGGAATATTATATATATATATATATATATATATATATATATATATATATATATACATTATCTTAACCGCATATCCTGCTCTCAGGGTCGTGGAGATGCTGGAGCCAACTCAGTCATGGGGCGGCAGGCGGGGAGACACCCTGGACAGGCCACCAGGCCATATATATGTGTGTGTGTGTGTGTGATTACTGTTTATTGCTTATGGCATGAGACGGGCTTGTACTGTCTCCAGAATTATATGGGGTACTGTAATGTAGACAAGGTGCAAAAGTAGCAGTAGTAGTGCAATGGGTGATATATATATATATCCATATATATATATATATGTGTGTGTGTGTGTGTGTGTGTGTGTGTGCATGTGATTACTGTTTATTGCTTATGGCATGAGACGGGCTTGTACTGTCTCCAGAATTATATGGGGTACTGTAATGTAGATAGGGTGCAAAAGTAGCAGTAGTAGTGCAATGGGTGACATATCTATCTCCCTATATATGTGCGGGGTAATGATGTAGACAGGGGCACAGCAGAGGCTCTCTGGCTGGCAGGATTACAGGATATGCGGGATTATCTAATCTGTGACGCAGCACAAAACAAGAGCCGGTGCGCAGGCTGCGTTGAGCGGAATACAGGAACCGTTACGGGAGGCGGAGGATAACCATCGCCGAGGTGAGAAGCCTCCTCAACAAACCCCTTCACAGACCACGGTTACCTACGCTGGACGTCACCGCTCAACCGGCTTGACGGGTTTCATCCTAAAATTGAACTCTTAAATTAAACCTGCCGAACCGTTAGCCAGACCGGTTTGTTTTGCTAGTTTGCCGTTAGCCAAACCGTTAGCCAGACCGGTTTGTTTTGCTAGCTTGCCGTTAGCCAAACTGTTAGCCAAACCGTTAGCCAGACCGGTTTGTTTTGCTAGCTTGCCGTTAGCCAGACCGGTTTGTTTTGCTAGCTTGCCGTTAGCCAGACCGTTAGCCAGACCGGTTTGTTTTGCTAGCTTGTCGTTAGCTGCCGAAACGTCACCCCAGTTCCGCCGAGCTGTAACCGGCGTGTAAAATATGCTAAATTTAAACGGTTGTCAATTTAGAATAATGTTCAGTTAGCGAACTCCAGATGACACGTTTTAACGGGTACCGCTGGTTTTGAACCCACTGAATCCCAAACTGCGCAGTTAGGCTGATACCCCAAGGCGTCCCCACGTATAATACCTATGAGGTTAATCCCGGGTCTCTTTAAACCCGAGTTTAACTTCCAGTCTGCGGCAACAGCGTCTCCCCGAACTGCCGCTGAACACGGCGACTTTGCGGCACCATGAGCCCAGTTTGTGTTTTAAGTTCAAGTTGTCAGGTGTGTGTCGTCGCCACACGTCTCCGACGAGCACCATTTGACGTATTTGTCAGCTGGTGACGGCTGAGCCGCGCACGTGCCTCGGCATCAAGAGGAATTAATTGCCCCTGTGCCTCTCTCTCTCCTCTCTCTCTCTCCCTCTCTCTTTCTTTCTCTCTCCCCCATTCTCTCTCTCTTTCTCTCCCCCTCTCTCTCTCTCTCTCTTTCTCTCTCCCTCTCTGTCTCTCTCTCTCCCTCTCTCTCCCTCTCTCTTTCTCTCTCTCTCTCTCTTCTCTCTCTCTCTCTCTTTCTCTCTGTCTCTCTCTCCTCTCCCTCTCTCTCTTTCTCTCTCTCTTTCATAAGCAGAAAAAGAAAGATAGAAGACTCAGTAGACACTGAGGTAAAGCTGCTGTTTACTAGAATGGTAAAAGCCAGGATGATTCTTGATTTCAATTATTACAAAGAAATGAAAGATACCCAGCAATTCAGTGCTATCTGGGCTTACAGGGAAGTGTTGTGCTCAGTAAAAGATGACCAACTTGTTTTTTCTGGAGAATTGATGTGATTTACCTTTTATTTTCTACGCAATTTATTTGTTGGCTTGTGGTTTGAATATGATTGGATTTTTCTAAATCTCTCTCTCTCTCTCTCTTTCTCTCTCCCTCTCTCTCTCTGTCTCCCTGTCTCTCTCTCCTCTCTCTCTCTCTCCCTCCCTCTCCCTCTCTCTCCCTCTCTTTCTCTCTCTCTCTCTCTCTTCTCTTCTCTCTCTCTCTCTCTCTCTCTCTCTCTCTCTCTCTCTCTCTCTTTCTCTCTCTCTCTGTCTCTCTCCTCTCCCTCTCTCTCTTTCTCTCTCTCCTCTCCCTCCTCTCTCTCCTCTCTCTCTCCCCTCTCTCTCTCTCTCCCACTCTCTCTCCCCCATTCTCTCTCTCTCCCCCATTCTCTCCCACTCTCTCTCCCCCATTCTCTCTCTCTCACCCATTCTCTCTCTCTCTCTCTCTCTCTCTCTTAGCATGTTGCGTTTACCCGGGGTGAGTCGGACTTTATCAGCGGCAGCCGTTGCCAAAGGAAGTGCGGCTGTCACGAAGAATGGTAATGACTACCAGTTTTAATAGATTCCCTTGTTTGTTTTTTTGTTTTTTGCAGATTACCAAAACATCTGTTTTGTTATCGATCGTAAACAATGGATGTATGAAGGCCTATGAGCCGTTGTTACTTTGTACCACCACTGGGATTACAGATTTGCCAGGAGGCATGCTGGTGCCAGGTTGTTGCTGGACAGGGAATATCTGATCCTCCCAATTTAGTGCAATTTTGCGGCGTCTCGAACATGTCGTCAAGGAACCTATAGATATTTCATTTATGGGGTGTTTAAAAATATACATGTCTTGAATATAAAAAGGTGATGACAACAAGAATTATATGACAATTAAAAGAAAAGGCTATTTAATATTGTATTTGTGATTATAGCTCGCACTGCAGCCACAGCAGCAGCCACTAACCTGTTGGAGGTGTTTGTGGATGGCACACCAGTCATGGTCGAGCCTGGAACCACGGTGTTGCAGGTAACGTTGGGTGCTTGCAGTCTTACTGAATTTAAATACTCCTGCACATCTTGAATCCTAGTTTTGCATTTGACACCATATACACCATGTTGCAGGCATGTGAGAAGGTGGGAATGCAGATCCCCCGCTTCTGCTACCATGAGCGCCTGTCCGTTGCTGGGAATTGTAGGATGTGTCTAGTGGAGATAGAGAAAGTCCCTAAGGTATGGTGTGGTCTGTATGTATTTTCTGTACCTTGATGGGCCATGCAAATATGCAAATCTCATACATGGTTCACCTTATGGGTCTATGTAACCACAGACTGTATCAGTGAAATCGTCCAGTAATATATTGTCTTGATTCATGCTCAATAATCCAGGTAAGGAAATCACAGAAAGTTGAATCAGTTCATCTGGACTCAACGTTTATTGGGAGAAACGTTTCATCACTCATCTAAGTGACCTCTTCAGTCTCAACTGACTGCAGGTATCCCCACCCTTATAAACAGCCATCTACACCCATCTCGGAAGAGGTCTCGCTCCTAGACGTGCGGTACGCAGGCCCACCGGTGTGTGGATATTCCCTGATGCCCACGAACCAGCCCCCAGCTATGGGTTAAATAGTGCCACTGCCTAGTGGATACCTCTTTGAAAGAAATAGGCTACGGGAGTAAACCCCTACAGAAAATCAACATCTACGGTGCTGTTGTTTTTTGTTTTTCTTGCCCTTTTGTATCTGTTTAAGTCAGAGAGTACTGCTGGCGTCATGTATGGCTGCTGCTTCTCCCTCTCGTAGCCCCCCCTTCCCATCCACCCCTGTATGTTTGTGTTATGTTTATCTGTTGTTTTGTTTCAGCCCTTATTGTAAAGCGACTTTGAGTGTTAGAAAAGCGCTATATAAGATTGATTTATTATTATTGTCTACAGGCCAGTGGCCACTCTTTCAAGGATGAGGATGTGCATATCCTTGATAGGGAGGAACACTGGTTTGAACGAGAAGTCAAAGAGTCCATCTATGTGAAAAGGGAAAGACCATCCTTCAACCGAGGGGGGGTACATCTGTCGCCATCTTACAATGCTGTGATTGCAGCTGTTCCCCAGTTCTCTGTGAATAGTACACATGGCCATTGTAACTCTAGTTGATGGTCACGGCAATTGGTATATGAAACCAGTCGGTTTGGTCCTGATGCAGCTGTGCTGTTTATAAGGGTGGGTATACCTGCAGTCAGTTGAGACTGAAGAAGTCATTTAGATGAGTGATGAAACATCCATCCATTATCCAGACCGCTTATCCTACTCGGGGTCATGGAGATGCTGGAGCCTATCCCAGCAGTCATTGGGCAGCAGGTGGGGAGATACCCTGGACAGAAACATTTCTCCCAATAAGCATTGTGTCCAGATGAGCTGATTCAACTTTCTG
Organism: Lampris incognitus; assembly: GCF_029633865.1. Classification (NCBI taxonomy): domain Eukaryota; kingdom Metazoa; phylum Chordata; class Actinopteri; order Lampriformes; family Lampridae; genus Lampris; species Lampris incognitus. The sequence goes on from NC_079221.1 coordinate 6,341,722, forward strand.
TGACTAGTAATATATTGTCTTTTGTTTTACTGCAGCCAGTGGCAGCATGTGCTATGCCAGTTATGAAAGGATGGAACATTCTTACCGACTCTGACAAAACAAGAAAGGCACGGTAGGCGCAACATAACATGCAATAACAATTTTTGGTATTCTGGTTTATTGACTATATATTCATGCTCTAAAACTATTACTGCCTTCGTGTTAGGCGTATATGTCATCACAAATGTTTTAACCGATGTGATACAATAGGCCTACATCTTATTTTGGTGGTCATCAATCGTGCGTTTCTCCTTTTTAAATTAGTTGGCTCATGGGGCAGAAGCAAACTTCTGCTCCTACTTTGCTCATCATTGTTGATAGTAGCTTGAAAGAAATGAATGAATACTTGTGTTTAATTTTGCACAGAGAGGGTGTGATGGAGTTCCTCCTGGCTAACCACCCATTAGATTGTCCAATTTGTGACCAGGGTGGAGAATGTGATTTGCAGGTAATTATGACATAATTGTGTTTTGTGTACACATAATCAGTGTACACACACACACACACAGATGTAGTTTGGCATACACAAACACACACAAATATACAAACAACTACATACACATATGCACATTTATTAAGGCTGGGCCTACACACACACACAGCACCCTACATACACCACACACTGTTTATTATTATTACTGCTTTTTTGTTCTGTTTTGTTGTTATTTTATTACTATTTTTGCCGCAGTGTTGCGGAGCCGAAACACAAGAATTTTACTCTCTTGTACTTGTATATTGAGCGGTAACAAATAAAGAATCTTGAATCTTTTGAAAACTAATTTCAGCACTTAATAATCGTCATGGGCCTGAAGATCAGTTCTTCTGTGAACATGGTGGACTACAGGTCATTTTTTTTTTCAAGGATTTCAGTTTTTATTGGTATGATTAACACAATTTAACATTGTGTTTAGGACCAGTCCATGCAGTTTGGTAGCGACAGGAGTCGATTCACAGAGGGCAAGAGAGCTGTGGAAGACAAGAACATTGGCCCGCTTATCAAGACCATTATGACTCGCTGTATCCAGTGCACTCGCTGTGTGCGGTAAGTCAGATTTAGATGTCAACAGTTAGAATATTCCTTAATGTATAGTTTACCATATGAGATTGAAATGCTCATTGATTTGTTTTGTTTTTTTTCCCTTTTTTTTTAAACTGACCTTTAGCTTTGCTAGCGAGATTGCAGGTGTGGAGGAGCTGGGTACCACTGGTAGGGGCAATGACCTGCAGATTGGGACCTATGTGGAGAAGATGTTCATGTCAGAGTTGTCTGGAAATGTGATTGACATATGCCCTGTGGGGGCCCTGACCTCCAAGCCATATGCCTTCACTGCACGCCCTTGGGAGACCAGGTATGTAGGTGGTGCATTATATGTGGCACAGCTGGTATCTGTTGACATGGTGAGGTAATATGCTTTTTCAAAACGTTTGTACAGTGTGTGTATATAATATCTATATTATAGCATTCTTGTATGTTCTTTCATTTTCAACAGGAAGACTGAAACCATTGATGTTCTTGATGCTTTGGGCAGTAACATCTTGGTGAGCACCCGTGGTGGTGAGGTGATGAGAATTTTGCCTCGTCTGAATGAAGATATCAATGAGGAGTGGATCTCAGACAAAACCAGGTTATTTTCAAATCAGTTAGGCTGCCTAAATCATAAAGATAGCCTCGTGATTTCTTCATAATTTGTAAATCAGAGCCGAGCTGTATTTTCCTTTCCTGGAAGGTTTGCGTATGATGGACTGAAACGACAGCGACTCACTCAGCCAATGGTGAAAAATGAATCTGGTCAGTTGGTAGCCACTTCCTGGGAGGATGTGCTGACTCGAGTAGCTGGAGCAGTACGTGATTCACAGCTTACTGTTCCACAGTGTCAGCCCTCTTTCTGCTGCTAATAATGAAATTTTTAATTTTAATTCAGATGTTATTTCACAGTTCTTAGTTCAGATGTTAATTCTGGTGTTCTTAATGTAGTCTGGTCGGACTAAAAAATTTCTTTCTCTTGCAGCTGCAGGGAGCTCAGGGTAATGATGTAGCAGCTGTTGTGGGAGGCTTGGCTGATGCCGAGGCTCTTGTTGTACTGAAAGACATGCTGAACCGATTGAACAGTGACAACCTGTGCACTGAGGAGACATTCCCCATGGCTGGGGCTGGGTAATACCACAAAGAGTGAAATAACAAATCTAGCATATAGACAGTTTACTGAAATAGATATATATGTCTTTAATTTGATCTTGCCTTCAATAGATCTGACCTGCGTTCAAACTACTTGTTGAACACTGGGATCGCTGGCATTGAAGATGCCGACCTGCTGCTCCTTGTTGGCACCAACCCACGCTACGAGGCTCCCCTGTTTAATGCACGGATCAGAAAGAGGTAAATTAGACTATGTTCAGACTGCACCTTAATCCAACTCATTTTTTTTCTCTCTCAAATGTGAAACAGGTCAGACTTTTTAAAGCTATGGGAACACAAAGTAGCACATGGAGATGCTTTTTTTTTCCATTTCAGTTTTGCCCACTTTTATATGTGGCTCTAGATCAGATACACATTTGATATGCGACCATGCAGTGTGAGTGTGAATTGTAAAATCGTAATTCAAGTGGATTTAATGTCACTCTTGATGGCCTAGATCACTGTTGTTTTCAACCTGCATTGCAGTGGCCTGACTAGATGTGACTGGAAAAAGGAGTAAATTGATGAAACTTGGTGGAAAGACATCACTGGTTTGATATCTGTTTGGGGAGATACTCCTATTCAAGTTTAACTCAAGGACACATATTGCAATTAACCAGTGTTGAAAATATTGCTAACGAAATGAATGTGGTTATAAGACATTTGTTTTGTTTGCACATGAAAATCACTTTTTGATAGAGGACTGTTTGCGCTCAGCTATGGGTCACCCTCAAAAATGAATGTGAATAATGGGATAAAAAAATCAGTTCTGAGCAAAAACTCGGAATTGAACATTAAGGCATGCAATGTGAACCAGAGTCCTATAGAGGCTGTATTAGGGGTGGTTCGGTGCTACCTATGCATTTGTTTACTGAATTTATATTAAACAAATCACTGCTGCAGCAGCTCTTTCTCTAGATTTATAGCCTCTTTTAAAGGAACCAATAAATCTATAGGGTGTTGCCACCACAGTGCTTCGTGTTTCATGCACATTTGATGTCTTTGCTTTAGCTGGCTTCACAATGAGCTGCAAGTGGCTCTAGTGGGACGAGCAGTAGACTTAAGCTACACTTACGATCATCTTGGGGAGTCTGCCAAAGTTCTTCGAGAAATCGCTGCAGGAACTCACCCATTCTCCCAGGTAAATTAGTATTAATTTCAGTTCTAATGTACGTGAAGTAGTTCCATCAGTAATGTGCTGTTGGATACCAGTCAGTAAAATCTACCCTCCTAAAAATGCATCAAATATCTCTCACAGGTCTTGGCAAAAGCCAAGCACCCTGTTGTTGTGGTTGGCAGTAGTTCCTTGCAGAGAGAAGATGGGGATGCGATAATGGCTGCTGTATCCACCATTGCTCAGAATGCCCGGGTCAGCAGTGGAGTGGAGGGAAACTGGAAGGTTCTCAATGTGCTTCACAGGTCATTGTTTTGGCAAATTAGTGTGAAAGCTTTTGATGACAGGTGGTAGGATGTCTGGCAGAGATTTTCACAGCAATGTGCGTGCTGTTTTTTGGCTTTCTCAACAGGGTTGCCAGTCAAGTGGCTGCTCTTGATCTTGGATATAAGCCAGGGGTGGAGGCTATCAGGAAGAACCCACCTAAAGTTCTTTTCCTGCTAGGTGCTGATGCTGGCTGTATCACTCGCCAAGACCTTCCTAAGGATAGCTTAATCATATATCAGGGTCAGGCACTTTATTCCTCAACAGAAGAGGCTCGGTTAGAACTGTTTCTGTTCACCACATTCATTTATATAAGGTTTTCGAGTGAGGCAGTATCATGATGAGCAAATAATAAACTGCATATTCATGATCCCTTTAACGATCAATTTATGAAAATGTTCTATAACTGCCCAGGTCATCATGGGGATGTTGGCGCGACAATGGCTGACATCATACTTCCCGGAGCTGCGTACACGGAAAAATGTAGCACCTATGTGAACACTGAGGGCCGTGCCCAGCAGACTCGAGTGGCTGTTACTGCTCCAGGCATGGCCAGGGAAGACTGGAAGATCATTAGAGCTATATCTGAGGTGAAAAATCCCATACAGGATGGTCATATTTGTTGTTCTCAGCAATAAGAAGATAAACTAAAGCTTGTTTACTTATCGTCTTCTTTTCAAGCTTGCTGGAGTGACTCTACCCTATGACACTCTCAGTGAAGTGCGTGATAGATTGGCAGAGGTCTCCCCGAACCTGGTTCGATATGATGACATTGAGGAGGCTAACTACTTTAAGCAGGCTAATGAACTGTCCAAGGTCAGCCGTAATCTTCCACCAGCACATCTGAGATTGATAGTAGAGAAGGCACTGTTAAGGCTATAGTTTATAGGAACGTATGTATCTTTGCCTCATTTTCCTCTCTGTGATAACAGTCTTATCTTGTTTCTTTTAGTCAGTGAACCAGGCTGTGCTTTCTGAACCTTTAGTTCCTCCTCAGCTCACTGTGAGAGACTTCTATATGACAGGTGAGCTGCTGATACTCCATTCAACATTTTTCTCTTGCCATTTAATATGTGGTGGAAGCCTAGTGTGCCTTTTCTCTACCAAGAAAAGCTGCCGCTGTACCATAAAGAACGTAATTGTTTTATGCTCCAAGGGGGAGGTTTAGTATCTCTGCTAATCTGAATGCTGTTTCAGGAGCCTTTCAGCCCTGGCAAGAAAATAGCCGGTGGACGCTAGATGCCACTCTGTAAATTCTTTTGTTTGAAAAGAATTGTTACCACTCATATAAACAAAATATACACACATAACTCACAAATGTATTAAAAAGCACAAGACACAAATATTGTCACATTACAGTTCACCTTTTTTTTCTAAGTTCACCTGTGCTTAAGAAATTAGCCAGATAAATTGTAACTGTAACTCCATCTACCATTTATTTGCTTCACATTTGTGAGCAATCAACCTCAAAAGACTTCTGTTTTATTTAACATATTCCACCAATCCCTAAATACTTTCTGTTGCATACTGCAGAATATATTTTAATTTTACAGCTCTGTGGTAGTTATATTATTTTAAAAAGTTGACTGTGGAATTTTTTAACTGAATGTACAGGCTCTTCCATTGCAGCCGCCAAAACCTTTGCAGTAATTTCATCATGTTTAAGTTATGATGGGGTATCTTCAGCATTCTAATTTTTTATGGAGTCCTCAATTGCAAATTTAGCTTGGATGGATGGCACACACAGTTGACCTTTTGCAAGTCAAGGCATTGCAAAAGGGTTCAGTTTGGGGCTGCTATATTGATCCCAGGGTCTCAAACCTGGGTCTAAAGCTCGAAATCGACCAGTCATTAGTCTCAGGTCAAGTCGACTTTGTATTCTGTGCTGCCGTCTCGCAAAATCACCAGAAATCATGATACAGGACACTGCCTTTTTGCAGCCTGGTAGAAGACTTAGAGGAATATATAGAGTAGATGGATGGATCACATACTTGACATGGGAATTCATATAACATTTGATTACATATTTGATTAGCTTGGTCCCTGCAAACTGATGACATGCAAATCAGCGACACACTCCATTTTTAATAAACATGGTGCCCTGATATTACAAGTGCCTTACAGTTAGAAGCTTTCCATTAAAATGGCAAATGTTAGATTTAGATTTTGGACAGCGTGTTGGCCCAGTCGTTAGCACTGTTGCCTCACAGCAAAAAGGTACTGGGTTCAAACCCCAGGCCATCCCAGGTCCTTTCTCTGTGGAGTTTGCATGTTCTCCCCGTGTCTGCATGGGTTTCCTCCGGGTGCTCTGGTTTCCTCCCACCACCCAAAAAAAAAAAAAAAGACATGCACGTTAGGGTTAATGCTCCTGTCTGTGCCCCTGACCAAGGCTATGGAAAGAACTGGAGTTGGTCCCCGGGCACTGCAGCTGCCCACTGCTCCTATACAATAGAACGGGTTAAATGCAGAGAACAAATTCATTGTAAGAATACAATGTATTGTTCTATGTAGTTTTTACCATTTGAAGCAGAGGTGAAGCAGAAAACACGGCTGGCACACAACAACACACAACACAGTTGCAGTTCTATTTCGTATAGGCTTATCGCTCTAAGGCTATCACTAGTGGGTTTATCCCTGGTGCCAAAGCATGCTGGTCTGGCGCTCACTCCGCAAGATACGTGACCCTATTGTGCACGTGTTCCTCAGGCAGAGAAAGAGCGGAGGCAGACGCCTTTCTTTGCTGTTGCAGCCAAAGATGTGTGGCTGGTGCAAGACACTTTTTCGATGGACAAAGCCCTGGACCTGCTGGATCCAATGTACAAGCTGGAGTCGGATGACTCCGCCCTCTCCACTCATAGGTCACCGTGAGGATCACCCCGACTTCCCTCCTCCAGGCGGAGGAGCTGGAGTCTGCTGGATGAATGCCCAGGGGAACCTGGGGTCTCCTTCTCTGTCTCCAACGCCTTGCCGGTGATAGCAGGCCTTGTTCGCGAGCTCCCAGGCATTATTAAGAGAGCGGCGGTCTATAAGGGCCTTGTCATGCCGCTAGACCAGGAGACCGCTCCCCTGGACAACGTGAGTGGAGTTTTTCCTCTTGTGCACGTGGCTAGACGGGACTCTGTCTGGCCTCGTTTTCTTGCCACCAGGAGGGATCAGGCTCGAGGAAGGGATGGTGGCGGGCCCCGCCATCTCCACCTACGTGCCCATCACCAAGGTGAAGTACTTGCATGGCTTTCCTCCTGTCCCTGCCCTGGAACCCAAGCTGACTGCCTTTTTTGGGGTTGAAAAACAGGCTGGCTCGGTCGTCAGTCAGAGGCTGGTACCACCTTCCCCCCGGGACCAGCTAACAGCCCGGTTGGTGGATCGGGCACACTAGTGCGCCTTCCGAGCGTGGGCAGCAGTGAAAAACATTCCCTTGTTGGGGGGTGTTCGGGTAGTGTAGCGGTCTATTCCATTGCCTACCAACACAGGGATTGCTGGTTCAAATCCCTGTTACCTCCGGCTTGGTCAGGTATCCCTACAGACACAATTGGCCGTGTCTGCAGGTGTGAAGCTGGATGTGGGTATGTGTCCTGGTCGCTGCACTAGTGCCTCTTCTGGTTGGTCGGGGCACCTGTTCAGGGGGGGAGGTGAACTGGGGGGAATAGCTTGATCCTCCCGCGTGCTACATCCCCCTGGCGAAACGCCTCACTGTCAGATGAAAAGAAGCGGCTGGCCACTCCACATGTATCGCTGGAGGCATGTGGTAGTCTGCAGCCCTCCCTGGATCAGCAGAGGGGGTGAGGAAGCAACCGGGATGGCTCGGAAGAGTGGGGTAATTGGCCGGGGACAATTGGGGAGAAAAAGGAGGAAAAATCATGTAAAAATCAAATAAAAACATTCTCTTTTTGGGCTTTTCATTGACTAAATTGGCCGTCCAGATGCCTGAGCTGCCCCTGGAGAAAGCAGCGGAGCTCAATAAGGCCGCCAGCACCATTTTGATGAGGTGTGCTTCTGTTGCGGTCTCCCAGGCCAGAGCTGCGGCATGGCAGACCACGATTCATCACAATCTATGGCTGCAGCGATCCTTCATCCTAGAGGCGTCATAAAAAGAACTGATTCATGCTCCCATCGATCCGGACAGACATTTCAGACTGGGTTTTCAGAACATGGTGGACACCATTAAGTCAGCTTCAGAGGAGGTGGAGACCACCAGTCGGCATGTCACCTGGGCTCGACCGACAGCGCTCCTCTGGTCAGTGGCGGGATCATCGGGAGCCTTGCGAGTGGCAGAGACATCCCGTGGCAGCCACCAGGGCTTCATCCTGTGCCACTGTTCTTCCTCCGCAGCTGCTGCTGCCTCAGAGGGGCTCCAAGTCCAGACGGTCGGCCTGTGCTTGGGCCAATGCTCTCCAGGAGCCTCCCTGGAAGCAGAGCAAGAGGCAATGACAGTTTTTTTTTGGGGGGGGGGGGTTAAAATGTAATAGATTTGATGATTGTTTTGAATAAAACACCTTATAATACTACTGCTACTACTACTTTCTTCTTCTTTGCTCTCTCTCTCTCTCTCTCTCTCTCGCTCATATATATATACACACACACACACACACATATATCCTCTTCCTCTTTTGGCTACTCCCGTTAAGGGTCCCCACAGCTGATTTCCCGTTTACATCTCTTCCTGTCCTCTGCATCTTCCTCTGTCACTCCAGTCACCTGCATGTCCTCCCACACCACATCCATAAACCTCCTGTTTGGCCTTCCTCTTTTCCTCTTGCCTGGCAGCTCCGTAATCAGCATCCTTCTTCCAATATACCCAGCATCTCTCCTCAACACATGTCCAACCCATCTCAATCTTGCCTTTCTTGCCTTGTCTCCAAATTGTCCAACCTGAGCTGTCCCTTGTTCCTAATCCTGTCCTTCTTCGCCACTCCCAATGAAAATCTTATCATCTTCAACTCTTATCACCTCCAGCTCCACCTCCTGCCTTATTATCAGTGTGACTATCTCCAGACCATACAACATAGCTGGTCTCACTGCCATCTTGTAATCAGAATCCTAGTCATGTTTATTAGCCATGTAGGTTTTCACTACATGGACTGACTCAGGTTTCATGGCTCTCTCAGTGTACTTAGCATAGAATAACAACACTACAACACAATAATCTTCAGATTTATTCACAAGGACTGACTTATACAGATGAAATAAGAGGTGATAAAGTGCAATGGTGCAGAGAATATATCAGAGATGCTGAAACAGATGTTAGCAGGTTACTTACATGTCTGAGTTAGATGGACATGACAGAGCGTACCAGTATACATACAATGTAGAGTACAGTATATACAAAATGGATGGATTTATTTGACAGTGTTAAGCATTCATTTGAATGACAGCCCACGGAAAGAAACTGTTTTGATATCTGGTTGTTTTGGGGTACAGTGCTCTGTAGCACCTGCCAGAGGTGAGGAGTTGGAGCAGGTTGTGACCAGGGTGTGATGGGTCTGCAGTGATGTTGCCTTAGTCTGGAGGTGTATAAGTCATGAATGGAGGGCAGGTTGGCACCAATGATTTTTTCTTCAGACTTAACTGTCCATTGTAGTCTGTCCCTGTCCTGTTTGGTGGCTGAACCAAACCAGACAGTGATGGATGTGCAGAGGACAGACTGGATTATTGCAGTGTAGAACTAAATCAGCAGTTTCTGAGGCAGGTTGAATTTCTTGAGCTGGCAGAGAACGTACATCCTCTGCTGGGCCTTTCTGATTATTGTGTCTATGTTGGATGCCCACCTTAGGTCCTGGGAGATTGTGGAACTCAGCAGTCTGTAGATTTTCACCATAGACACTGTGCTGTTGAGTATGGTGGGGGGAGGGGGGCAGTGTTGGGGGACTCTTCCTGAAGTCAATCGTCATCTCCACTGTTTTGAGCGTGTTCAGCTCCACGTTATTATGGCCGCACCAGAGGGCCAGCTCATTAAACTCCTGTCTATAAACAGACTTGTCACCATCCTGGATAAGGCCAATGATGGTTGTGTCATCCACAAACATCAGGAGTTTTAATGGGTCAGCTGAGGGGCAGTCATTTGCGTAGAGGGAGAAGAGTAGAGGGGAGAGCACACATCCCTGGGGGGGCACCAGTGCTGATTGTCCGGGTGCTGGATGTGATTTTCCCCAGCCTCACCAGTTGCCTCCTGTCGGTCAGGAAGTTTTTAATCCACTGGCAGATGGGGGCTGGTAAACCTTCCCTTTCACTCTTGCTGGTACCCTTTTGTCACAAATCACTCCTGACACTCTTCTCCACCCACTCCACCCTGCCTGCACTCTCTTCTTCACCTCTCTTCTGCACTCCCTGCTACTTTGAACAGTTGACCCAAAATATTTAAACTCATCCACCTTTGCCACCTCTGCTCCTTGCATCCTCACATTTCCGCTGTCCTCCCTCTCATTCACATATGTATTCCATTGTCTTCCTGCTGAATTTCATTCCCCTTCTCTCCAGTGCATATCTCCACCTCTCCAGTTTCTCCTCAACCTGCACCCTACTCTCACTACAGATCACAATGTCATCCGCGAACATCATAGTCCATGGAGACTCCTGTCTGATCTCATCTGTCAACCTGTCTTTCACCACTGCAAACAAGAAAGGGCTTAGAGCCGATCCTTGATGTAATCCCACCTCCACCTTGAACCCATCTGTCATTCCTACCGCACACCTCACCATTGTCACACTGCCCTCATACATATCCTGCACCACTCTTACATACTTCTCTGCAATTCCCGACTTCCTCATACAATACCACACCTCCTCTCTCGATACCCTGTCATGCTTTCTCTAAATCCACAAAAATGCAATGTAATACCTTGTGACCTTCTCTATACATCTCCATCAACATTTTCAAAGCAAACATCACGTCTGTAGCGATCTTTCATGGCATGAAACCATACTGCTGCTTGCTGATTGTCACTTCTCCTCTTAACCTAGCTTCTATTACTCTTTCCTGTATCTTCATGCTGTGGCTGATCAACTTAATACCTCTGTAGTTACTACAGCTCTGCACATCACCCTTATTCTTGAAAATTGGTATCAGTACACTTCTTCTCCACTCCTCAGGCATCCTCTCATTTTCAACGATTGTGTTAAACAATCTAGTTAAAAACTCTACTGCCATCTATGCTAAACATCTCCATGCCTACACGGGTATGTGTTCTGAATAAAACAAAAACATTGTCTCAAAAAGAGCTGTTGTCCTGTCTAAAACGGTCTGCCCCTGAATCTTCCGACTAGGTGTTAGCTGCTAAACACACTTCCCTCACACCGTCGGTTGCGGTTGTATCGGAGTAGTTTTACAAGTATGATATGAGTACATCAATCAGTCAATCAAGTTGCATTTTATATGGCGCTTTTCTAGCTGCAACAGCCACTCAAAGCGCTTTACAATTAATTCACCAATGATACCATAGCTTATCCCATTAAAAGATCAATATATGTAAAGAAAAAGAAAATCACATTAACCACTGGACATCTATCACAAAAATTCAAAGCAAACTTCAACGCTATTTGGCTCTAAACAGGCAGTACACGATAGCAGATTATCTGACCACCGTGACTGATCAGAGACTGAGAAAGACATGAACTATGTACCGACTCCGTGATCACAGCTTGGCCATAGAGACTGGCCGAGACAGGCAGACCTGGCTGCCTAGAGAAGACAGGCTTGTGTCAGCTCTGTCCACAGAGAGAGGTGGTGATAGCAACACTTCCTGCTACAATGTAGCACGTATGAAGATTTAAGAACAAGTTCTTTGCAAAAATTAAATGTAAATTCCAAGATTTTTGACTCATTTTCTGAACAGCTAAAATGCAACATCTACTTGGGGGAAAATAGTGTCTGCACCAGAGATGCAGCAAGATATGTCAGTGCATGTCACAACCTAAGAGACAAGCAGCACAACACATGACAGCTGTACTTGGTCTCCTCTCAACTCATGCTCTTCCTTTGATTTACTTCTCTTTTTTATTGTTATTTCATTGTTTCTTTATTGATTGGTATAATGTGTTAATGTTCATTATTAGTGTTATTGTGTACTGTCCAAATATTTGGACAAATTGCACTTTGATGCTTTGTCAACATTGTTTTTAAACTGTTTTACATGAGGACAGTATCGGAATTACACCCGGTACTGGTATCGGTGCGTCCCTAGTTTGTTGCCGTTTTGATTGCAAAATGTGTGATTTAACAAGTAGGGGGGAAAAAAATCTTAAATATACTGTCATAATTATTTTGTCCTGATGTGGTCAAGTATGCAATTACACATCTCATGACCTAAAACCTAAGCTTGAAATCTATTTACAATCAAATATATTGAATTATTGAATTTCACAATTTTTAAATGTAGAGCAATGCAAACTACAACTCTCATTTGGTCTAAACTGTTCTCATTTTTTTCCACAGATCCTATAAGCAGAGCCTCCCAAACAATGGCAAAGTGTGTCAAGGCAGTCACAGAGGGAGCACAAGCTGTGGATGAGCCATCTATATGCTAAATGTCAATGGATAGCCGTGCTTATATTGCGCACAAATTGATACGCACAACTCCTACATTTGCACATTCAGATATATATTTATTTTATGTTGAGTTTTGCTGTGGTAGAAACCTCAGGAATATGCAATATGGAACTAACACACAAACCCTGAGTGACATGCCTATGCTGAATCAAGTAGAACTAAACTTTTAGCAGTGCTGACAGTCAACTGTTAAACCTTTCATATGTATCACCGACCATCATTCTGTGCTCACCAGTAATAATTATATCCATATTCCAGTTGTTTGTGACCAGATTTGACCAATTCTGTTACTTAACCCACGGCAGTACTTGTTGTCTTTTCCTGTACATGTCCATATTTATATGTGAAGGATGTAAGGTATATATTTTCCTCCAGGACTAACGAGTATTCTTAGATGTCGAGTATGCATAATTAAATAAACATATTTTCTGTAGCAAGCAAGCTTTAGATAATCCCATTTTTGCAAAGCCAAGTTTTTTTTTTTAGCTAAAAAAAAATCATGCAATCGTTATTTTTTAAGTCATATGTGCAACTCCCATGCTGCTTTAAGAACCCGGAATAATAGTAAATGCCCACAACTATAATGGCAGTTCAATAAAGTGTGCCCTGGCAGTTTTGCAGTTACCACCTCTGATTGGCAGCTGCCGCGCTAAGTGGCGAACGACGGTCGGCCGCGGTGTGGCAGGATTAGATAACTCGCGCGCAGGGGGGACCCTAGCCGCGCGCGGGTCAGGTGGCAGTGCTGGAACCGGCGCCGCGGATGTGCCCGGCGCCGTGTCCGTGTCTGACGGTGCGCCGAGACGCAAAGCGCCCACGGTCCGTCCGCGGTGTCGCCCGCAAAGTATGGCACTTTTCAAACACCCGCTGTGGCTTTTCCCAAACGTGAATTTCCAACATGGTCGGAGAGGTTGTTGTCGTGCGGCGGACCGTTGTCATGTCCCCGCAGTGCCTGTAGTGGTGCTGTGAGGAGTCTGCTTGTGGATCCAGCACACACACACACACACACACACACACACAAAAAAAAAAAAAAACCCTCAGCAGCCTTCCTACTGCTAATATTTGCCGTGGATAATCTTACCTTCCCATGCATCTGTGTTTCAACATGCGCCGAGCTCGATGAGGATCGCGGTCAGCGTTCGGCAACACCGAATATCGACGCACAGCTCGGCCAGCCGGCTCTAAGAGACGTTTCGGCCGTTTATCCGGAGCGATTACCTTCACGCAGCCCGCACCAATTCAAGGTAAGCGACACCGTCTCCGGCCCGCCCGCCCCGGACCTCGATTTTTTTCAAAGGCCGCGTTTGCGCAGACGCCAGTCGGGCGCGCTTCGCACTCGAGGCCCGCGGCTTCCCCGCTATACGGAGGCCCCCCCTGCTATTCTCGGCCGTTTCACTTTTATTTTATTTTTTTTCTCGCGCTTCGCACGAAACGGGTAACGCCGCGTGTCGGGACCTGTCCAACTCGCACGAGGTAACTCGCCAAAAAAACAAAAAAAATCCAGATTAAAAAAAAAAAAAAAGGCCTCCTCGAGCAGGCCTCGAGCCTCCGGGTGCGGGCCCTTTGTCCGAATGGATTTAGCGGCGAACGTCGGGTGATTTTTGTCCCGTTAAGATGGCCCCGGACCGGGGGAAATCATCACAAACAATATTTTACGGCTTAGCGCGCCTTTTCCCCCCATTCGCCGCATTAATGTAAAACTTAAGACGTTTATAACGTCGCCGTCCGCCGATGTTTCCGTTTCCTGGTTAGCTACCGCCTACCGGGTTTTTTTTTGTGTTTTTAGCTTCGGTAGCTAGCAAGAAAGTTAGCATCTCCGTCGACTCCCGGCCGAGGTGGGTTTTCCTATTTTAGGACGCTGCTGGCACTTCCCTCTGAATAAGGCTGCCTTTACTTCTCACGCCTGCTCGCCGTACTTCAATCGGCTCAGCGTTAGCCACATTAACGCTTTGCGTCCATCGCCAGCGGTTTAGCTAACGTTTGCTAGCTAAGCGGCGGTCGGCTGGTGTTCGTAACTCTTGCACGTCTGCACAATTTTGCTGCAAACTGGCGTCGTTAATGCCACTGCTGGCGTCCCCTTGAGTGGCCGGTGTTTATTCTAGCTATGAACTGTGTGTATGTGTGTGTGTAGGGGGGCTTTTTTGGAAAGGTCAGCTCGGAAACAACCCCGAGTGACCAGCGGTTGAAGCTAGCTTAGCAGGAGCTAGCTGAACTCTGCGCCGTGGTGTTGCCAGTATAGCCTCTTGCTCCTCGGCGGTTTCGCATCATTCGGCGACCGACCTCCTTCACCTGCAAACGCGTTTTTAACACGAAGCCGCGTATTTGTGTGTACGTGTGCCCGGCGAGCTAACCGTGTAATTGCTGTCACGTGATTTACTGTTTACAGACACCATAACGTCTTATAACGCCGCGATGTAGGTGCGTTTAAATGGCGAGGAAGTCAAACTTTATACGTGTGGTTCCACTCGACCATACGGTTCCAAACCGAGTCACAGAAGCGGGGCATGGGCGCAGGTCTTTGTGCACAAAGTGAGAATAAAATCGTGAGAAAAGGGGGCTATAAACGAGCAGAAAACACTTTGAAAAGCCAACGAGGTCGCCCTCTTTAGAAAAAGGCCAGCATGTACAGATGAGGCGTGCAGGAGCTGCTCCACATGTTCGGCGTACTCATCAGCCGGTCCCATCTGATCTGTTGCGGGATCAAGTCCGTTTTATTTGTGTAGCCCAGGACCAAAACGATGAAGGTATGGTCCCCTTTACTTTCAGCTCCACAGCGAGGGGTGGCTGGAAGACCTTGAATGAATTCACGACAGGCGTTAAGCGCCGGGCTGTTTTGAATTGGGAGTGACACGTCGTGGGGTTGGGATGTGGAGAGTGTGGAAAAGTTCAAAATGCGTCAGAAGGGAGTTAAAGTTTACCCAGGTCCAGCTTGCATTGCATAAACTATCTGGTTTACAAGAATAGACATTAAGAACTAAATGGAATGTTTTGATATTGTATTAGTTTTGGGAATGTGCTGAAATTAGATTTTGTACATGCCACAAAAAGTGATGCGCACATGGGCTAGCGGACTCATTTGGCTGTTTATCTGCAGCGACTACCTTACGTCACCTGTACCAGTTCAAGGTAAACGCAACCATAGACATTGTGGACCACAGTACAGAAATGCACATTTCATTTAGTTCTCCCAAAATACCTGCATTTCCAAGGAGTGAGTGAACTTTTCAGTTAAAGTAGAGAGTAGAGGACTATTTATTTCTTTGCTTCCGTTTGGAATTAATGTATGCATGCGCGGGCAGGTTCACTTCCTCTGTTGAGTGTTTGCGATGTGTAAGTCTGTTTTCCCTGACTTTTCTCCCATCAGCTGATGTTCTCAAGGACAAGAGTCACGTGATGTATGAAGGCAAACACATACACTTCTCGGAGGTGGACAATAAGCCATTGTGCTCATACAGCCCAAAGCTCTGCAAACAGCGCAGACTAAATGGCTATGCTTTCTGTATCCGGCACGTTCTGGAGGATAAAACTGCCCCCTTCAAGCAATGTGAATATGTGGCCAAGTACAACAGCCAACGGTGTACCAATCCCATCCCCAAGTCTGAGGACCGCAGGTGTGTGTGTGTGTGTGTGAACACACTAATCATCTGATGCTTTTTTGGGGTACATTCTATTTGTGAAAGAAAGAATATGTGACAGATGCATACAGTATGTTCACAGTGTGCCCTCTTTTTGTCCTCAGATACTGTAATAGCCACTTGCAAGTTCTGGGCTTTATCCCCAAGAAGGAAAGGAAAAAGAAGCACGATGCCTTGGAGGAAATGCGCTCTCGACCTCACCTGGAGTCTGTGGCTCTCAACATAACCGTGCCCTCTCTGGCTCTGAAAGCACCCAATGGTCTGGACGAGCTGCCGCCCTCTCCCCCCTGTTCGCGCCTGTTATCCCTTCCAGATGGGGAACTCCTGGACCCTTTTGCCTTTTATGAGGAGGACACAGATGGGGAGGAGGTGGGTACTCCTCGTAAAAGTGCCCCCATGAAGAAGAAACCACAGAGTCGGCTGGTGTTCAACCAGAAACTCCACCTTGACACTGACCTCTTCCAGCCACCTCTAGAGCACTTTAGCCCCTCCCCTGTCTCTCGCAACCACCCCCCCTCACCCCTCAACACTCATCTCCCCCGTCAGCAGTCAGGACTCCTCCAACCCCCGCAGCACTCCAGTGTGCCCCCCTTCGTCCTCCCAGGACAGCAGCAGGGATTATTATGCAATCCAGCACCACCTCAGATGCCCAATTTTCTGCCTCTAGGGCTGCCCCCAAACGCAGCACCCAGTCCGGCGCAACCCTCCGGACCATCGGTCGGCAGAAAACCCCCATTCACTGCCATTCAGTTGCCTGCCAGTTGCAGCGACAGTGCTAGTAGTACTCCGCGGCATGTGGTGGTCATGCGCCCGGCTGCTTTTTCCCCACCTGCTGCCTGCCTGGCCAGGTTACAGCGCCTGGTGCATCTCTGCGCCAAGAGACGTCAGGATCATGGAGACCTCTTCCCTCATCTAGGTGCCTCATCTTCTCGCATTTGCCAACCATTAAGCACACTTAATACATAAGTTTTTTTTTTTGTTTATTCTAACTTCATAAGGAAATGTGCAAGACTTTTGAACTTGGACTGCCTGTGTAAGATACTATGGATGTAGCTATTGTGGTGTGAGGCTGCTGAGATAAATGAGCTGCTCTAACAAGCTCTTTTCCAGGACTGGACTGGTCAGAGGACAGCGCAGATGATGAGGAAGAGGAGGCAGACAGGGAACTACCCTTTCAGGGCTCCTGGAGAGGGCGGGCTGGGTCAGTTGGCGCTGCAACACTTAACGCTATCGCATGTAATATGGTGTTCTGTTTTGTTGTCATGACTCTTGCTGATTGTTTATGAAACAGGTTGGATGAAGAAGATGGTTCCTCGCGGAGAACACGGCTACTTAGGCTCTGCTCGTACCTCCGAGAGAAATATAAGCACATGTGCAGGCAGGAGAGGGCAAGCATGCGTCAGAAGAGGTACCGCTATGCCTTTCGCAAGGCCCTGCTGCACGCCGCCAGTAAAGACCCAGACTGTGCCGGGCAGCTGATCCAAGAGCTGCACAGTGTCTCTCAAACCTCCACAAGGTATCCTGTCTATAGTCATACTGGCTAAGTATTTTTATCTCTGTCTGTTAATGTGATAGACTGAGGACTCTGCTAATTCAGCTAAGCATTGGTGTATGGTGTTGCCCGCTAGATGATCCCAACTGAATAGCAGCCCCTAACACCCAAGCTAGGTTCCCTTTGACGTGCTATTTCAAAACACTACAACTGATAGTCACACGAGATCCTCGGCGTTGGTAAGTGTTGTGGCAAAAACATAGATGAGTATGTGCTCATTTTCACTTCTCCCTGGTAATCAGCCATCACTTTGGTTTCATCAGGGTGTTTCAATTGAGGTTTCAAACTGGAAAAGCTGAATGGAAATGGCAGCTATCCAAAAAATGTGTTTCGCTTGAAGTGGAAAAGTTGGTAGGTCGATAAACAGAATTTGTTATAAAGGATAGTAGAAATATCGTCACCCTTTAACACAAAGTTTAAGAGTTTTTCTTTTTGGTACATTACACCAGGCTTAAGTTAGTTCATGTCGTTAAAGCCACTTAAGCTTGTTTTCTATTGTCATCGCCAAAAGTGACCTGTACAGAAATATTGTTTATTTGCTTAAAACCAGCCAATGGTGCTGGATAAATTGTGGGACACAAATTGGCAACCATACCCACATATTTTGGACATGCCCTAAATTAAGAACATTTTGGGAAGAGGTGTTTGAGGCACGTAAGGAAGTATTCCACCAAAACTTCACAAAATATCCAAAGGTGGCATTACTGGGATTAATGCTGGAAGGGATTGATGGAAGAGGTAAAAAAATACCTTTTGCAAATATTACTAACAGCAGCAATTAAATGCATAACAATTAAGTGGTTAAAATCTGACCCTCCAACATACAATTTATGGATTGAGAAAGTATGGGAAATATATCAGATGGAACAAATAACCTCCTCTTTGAGACTTCAGAAAGATGTATTTATTAAAAGGTGGAGCCCGGCCATGGCTATATTGAGACAATGAAGTGTTCCAGACCCTTGTACTCATTCTGTGTCATACATGCGTCTCTATCATCTCAATTCACCTTATCTGTCTATGCAAATACACGCAGCCGTACCACTACACACATGCGTACACAACTCCCCTCCCTGACCTTTCCCTTTTTTTCTTTCTTATTAATGTCTTTAATTTATACCGCTATTACAACTAACACTTCAAGCTGAAGTAAAGGTTTTTTTTTAAAAAAAAGTTATTATTTATTTATTTAAACCCCCCCCTTTATTTTTTTTAATTCCCTTTTTTTTTATTATCTGTAAACCATATAGGTACAGCTGAAAAAATGGGGGGGAAAACAGCAGGAAAAATTGTGAATTTGGTTGTATAAGTTGTGAAATTGAAATTAAAAACTAAGTTAAAAAAAAACAGCCAATGGAAAAACATTCTGTTTCACAATTTAAATTTTTATGTTTTCAAAATATGACCTAGATAGATGGCCCACACCACTTGCAGTAATCTTAAAACACAGCTCCCCGTTAGTACCTAATCTAACGTGTACTTTAAAGTGGAAGTAGACAACTTTTCCCCGCCTGGCGTTTCCAAGTGATATCATTGTTTGCGCTGCTGTCACAAAGACAATCCGCTGTCACAAACACAATCAGTTTCGGTTTTCCTCAGAGCCTCGCAACTCCCAAGAACACAGGATACGGGTGCATTCGTTTAAATGTTTCTGTGAAGAAGCATTTTCACAATATGGGTAAAGTGAACTTGTCATAATTTTATATTGAATTTGGTAATTATTGGCAATTGTAACGATGTGCATTACATAGTAATAACAGTTTTGAGCAACGTTATTGCTTCACACAAACAAGTAACTACTGCGGGGGTTGGCGTCGGGCTGGATGGGGGAGTAGAAGAAAACCTTAGGAGAAAAAGCGCGAGTTTATTCATTCATTTACTCTACAATGGAGACATGAAACTGCACAACGGAGAGATGGTGATAACATCAGAATCAGAAACACTTTGTCGTTTCATTTCATGAAATATTGTTTCCCCCAGCCCACAGCAGTGCAACACAAGGACAAAAACACGTATCCAAAACTACAAGAAGACATATATCCAAACTACCACATACATCTAAATTAAACAAACAAATCACAATCTGAGAGAATGAACGCCAGCCAGGATGACTGTCAGAACTGCCGGTCTGCATGGACTAGCAGTTAGCCTAGCCTGCCCCACTTCCGCGTCCTGTCAGAACACCCTCAGTGTCCCCCCGCTGATCCAACACCAGCTCTCCCAGCCAGACACCTTCGACACACCTCCCCGCGCTCCACACAATGACCCTAAAAGCACAGTCAGTGCAAGGCCACCGAAAGACCACCCTCAGTGTTATTGGAATTGCCGGTCTGCATGGGCTAGCAGTTAGCTTAGCCTGCCCCGCTTCCGCGTCCTGTCAGACCGCCCTCGGGTGTTACCTCTTCGGGCACAGCTCCAGGCAGGTCCCTGGGCCCACAGGATGCAGAGACCAAGCTCTCCCAGCCGATCCAGCACCAGCTCTTCAGTCATCAAACAAAGACAAATTTAGACATGGACAAAGACTCTGCATGGATAGTACGGGGTGAGGCCGCCGCAGACATGAATTTGCCCTGCCATCTTCCCACACCAGAAGCGGAACACATTTTCTGTCCATTGATGTTAATATGAACAAGTAACGTAGCCTGGCTACTGTCCATAGCAAGAAACAACAAGAATCCCAATTTGAACTAGAAACTCCGATCTCAGTGCTACGATAAAGGCAGAGTAAAACATCCGGTAGTATTAATAAGTAGGCAGGTAATGTCAACTGAAAGTCGGTTTGGAACCCTCTCAAGTCCCAAAGCGCTCTCCATCGAGTGAATGCCCGTCCAAGGTTCACTCTTGTTTTATCTCGTCTTTGATCACGTCCCCTTTGCCTCCTCCGTCAACTGGGTTCTGTTTCCACAGTTACTTCGGTTGTTCCACCGGCCGCCATTGCCTAGCCTGCTATTCGGTGGTTGACACACTTCCTGGGCTGTAAACCAGTTTGCTGGGAGACATTGTGCCCGGTGGCATACAGGATTGCGTAGTGAAAGTGAGGCTTGTGGCGAAACTATCTAAACATCGATGGTGTCATTATTCTAAAGCCATTACAATGTCGAATCAACATTTACTTCATAATGATAAAGCAAAAAAGTTGTCGCCTTCCACTTTAAATAGGTAATAAACTTTTTTCTTTTCTTTTTTTTACATTTCCTGAGCTGAAAGCATGTTGGTATGAGCCTAGTAGGATGGTAGAATTGAGTTCCCTCATGATAAATTTAACAAAAAGGAGACCCATCACGTGGCACGGTGGTGCAGTGGTTAGCGTGGTCGCCTCACAGCAAGAAGGTGCTGGGTTTGAGCCCTGGGGTAGTCCAACCTTGGGGGTCCTCCCGGGTCGTCCTTTGTGTGGAGTTTGCATGTTCTCCCCGTGTCTGTGTGGGTTTCCTCCGGGTGCTCCGGTTTCCTCCTGCAGTCCAGAGACATGTAGGTCAGGTGAATCGGCCGTACTGAATTGTCCCTAGGTGTGTGTGTGCGCGCGTGCCCTGTACAGCCTGTCCAGAGTGTCTCCCCGCCTGGCGCCCAATGACTGCTGGGATAGGCTCCAGCATCCCCGCGACCCTGAGAGCAGGATAAGCGGTTCGAATAATGGATGAATGGATGGAGACCCATCACATGGCCACTTTGAGGGAGACAGTCTTTGCGTTTTCCTTATTTTTTTTCTTCTGGGAGAAAATGTTACAGTCAACCCTCTCCAAATTGCCTACGTACTATGGGGGCATGTAAAACTTCGAGACCTATGTGACATAGATGACAAACATGGGGTCCAGCACGATGGACCGATAAAATGTGAGGAGTGTAGCCAACTAAACTCTCTGGGTAGACTTCTGAGAAGCTGGGGCGTGGTGTTTTACTACAGTGCTGCCCTCCACCCACCCACACACACCATCGTCACCGTCCTTTTGAGCTATACCTAATTTTCCATCTTTTCCACTTGGTGAATAGGTGGAGATGGGCTAAAATGGCGTGCTTGCCTACTCTTTAAACGTCTGTTAATGGCAGCTTTATTACAGTCATAAGGGTGTTCTGTTTTCTGACAGCTCCCAATGTTGTTTGAAATGCATTGTCAAGGTAACCACGGCACACCAAGAGGCAGGTGAGACAAGCAAAGGTGTTAATCGTAGGCTCCAGGAGTTCAGAAGGAAGGGGGGAAAAAAGTTCACCAAATGCATTGAAAACATCAATACCTATGTTTGGATGTTGTTTCACTTCATTTGCACTGTGTAACCAGGTGAAGTCAGACTCGTGTTTCTTATAAAAAGTGGTCACATATGGGAACAGTTTGGTCACAGTTTAAAGCCCTGGTCTCACTACTTTGTTGGTTTTCTACAATAGTCATGCTCCTTCTAATTTGAAATGTACCGATACACGCAGCACCGCGTCGGTGCCAGGCGCTGGTGGAGTGTTGCTGATGTGGTAGCTGTCTGCTCATTCCTGGACTCTGTTTGTCTGTTTTTAGTGGAGTTCCAGAAGTGCAGCGGAACACAGAGCCAGGAATCTGCACTGGCAGCACCAAGGGCCTGGCCTGCAACAACAGAGCTCTGCCCTTCACTCGACACTGCTTTCAGCGTATCCTTTGCACAGCTTCCCCGCCCGGCACTGTTACTCTGTTACTTGTTTAAGAAAATAGTTTCGTCTGTAGAAGTCCACATTTTTTGCCCATATTGTACGTGATCATCATCCCTCTGTCGACTGTACTGTTGATTTTCCTTCATACATCTTCATAGACATCCTGTTGAATCGCTCCCAGCAGCTCTTCTCTAGCTGCACAGCCAAATTTGCAGATGGTCAGCAGTGCTCTATCCCCGTGTTTGACATCACGCACCAGACACCCCTCTGTGACGAGCATGCCAAAAAGATGGTGGGTGTAATGAAACCTGAACACGACGCTTCATGTTATATAAGGCCTAAGTTATTGTTTACAGTTCAGTAATGACAGTGCTCAACTGGCGTGATCCTCGCAGGATAACTTCTTGCGTGGGGATGGTAACCGAAGAGTGCAACACCAGCAGCAGCAGCGCAAGCCACGGAAAAAGACTAAACCCCCAGCGCTCACCAAAAAACACAAGAAGAAGAGAAGGAGAGGGCCACGGAGGCCCCAGAAACCCATCCTCCCGCGTTGCCCCAGGGGAACCTGGGAATGCCTTCTACCAGCCTAACCATGCCCTCACACCCCAGCATCAGGTCTGTTTTTGTGTGTGTTTGTGTGTGTGTGAGAGAGAGAGAGAGAGAGAGAGAGAGAGAGAGAGAGAGAGAGAGAGAGAGAGAGAGAGAGAGAGAGAGAGAGAGAGAGAGAGAGAGAGAGAGAGAGAGAGAGAGAGAGAGAGAGAGAGAGAGAGAGAGAGAGAGAGAGAGAGAGAGAGAGAGAGAGAGAGAGAGAGAGAGAGAGAGAGAGAGAGAGAGAGAGGAATAGACAGGTGTCTTGATTCAATTCACTGAGCAGGGACATCTTTTCACACCAGATCTGATGTCAAGCAGAACCTGTTATTCATAGACTAATAAATTACATGCCTCCCGATGTAGTGGCTTGTATTATTTCTTCTGTAAAAAATGTTTTTCCTTACGGCAGGAGCCCTTCAACCCCTGACCTGAGTGCAGATGAACTCCCTGATGATATCACCAATGAAATAGCAGACATTCCAAATGACCTGGAGCTAAACCAGGAAGATTTGTCCGACGTGTTATCCAGGCTCCCTGATGACTTGCAGGACTTTGACTTGTTCGAAGGTACTTGATCCAAGTCATTCTCTTAACATCCCCGCACATCTCACTTGTGTGTTGTATTGTCTGTCACTGTACGCAATGGGAATATGACACGTGTCGGATATGTGTTGTGTGCATGTGCAGGTAAGAACGGGGAACTTCTGCCTACTACAGAGGAGGCAGAGGAGCTGGTGCGTGCACTGCAGGCAATGGGGTCCTACCCAGACTCTTTGGTGTGCCTGACTTCAATGGGGGACTTGGCCCCATCTGAGGGAGTGGACCACAGAGCCATGGCCGTGTTCCCAGGGCCGGTTCAGCCCGGGGGCATGGGTGACCTGCTGAACGGCCGCCTCCCTCCTGAGAACTTCACCAGCCTGGAGCTGGAGGACAACCTGTTACAGCCTGCTGGGAGTCACTTTCCTCCTTCACTGCCATCTCAGCCCTCTACACAGCCCCCAACCTCTGTGTCTAACCTGACCTCATCTTCCTCCACAGTAGCCGCCACCACCACCACCTTGCTCACACAGAGCCCCTTAACAGAGCGAACGTTTTCCCGGACACACACGTCCCACGTCCTGGCCAAGTCGGATGTGCCCACATCATCTCCCCAAGGCAGCCACTACAGCAGTGAGCATGTGCCATCGCCATACAGTGACCACATATCCTCGCCCAGCGCCACCAATTTCCAGACAGACACACCCCTTCTGCTGGAAGCCCCTCTCAGTGGGGTGCCAGGGCCCCCACGCTCTTCATGGAACAACCTCCCTCTGCCCCTCACTGACCCCGCACAATTTGGTAACCTCATAGGACCAGAGAGTCACCTCATATCCACCTCCCTGTCCACTCCCCCTGCCACCACCCACTCTGTGACCCTACAGCCCATAGCTGCGCTCTCAGTGATGCCCCAGAGTGGTCTGACAGGCTTAACGACTACCCCAGCCCCGTCACCCTCCCCCTCACCCTCCTCTTCCTCACCACATGACCTTCTGAACGCCACACAGCCCAAGCAACAGCTCCCTCAGTTCAGCGCGGCCTTCGGCCACCAGTTGGCCTCCCACAGCGGCATCCCTAAAGATGTGCAACCCAGCCACAGCTCCACAGCTCCTCCCACTGGCTTCACCATAGCGAGTGCCACTGCTGCAAGTGCCAACAGCGCCACACCCCCTTTCCCCCAGAGTAACTGAGAGCAGGCTGCATCTGGAAGCTGTAGGACAGTCGGTGGGCTCACAGTCACTCAACATCCAGTCAACTTGCATCTCATTTTAACACGTTTCTTCATCTACTACATGTGTGAAATGTGGTAATGGTGCACTATTTGATCTTTGATTTTGCACAACCTCAATTTTTCTTTAGTATTTAATTTAATTCTTTTTTTAATTAATCAATGGCCCGCTGGTCTACTTTTAAGGGTGTAAGTGTGTAGTGTGAGTCCACTGGTTTAATCTGTGCTGCCTTGTGGTTTCACCAGCAGGGGGTGACTGTTAGGTAGACTTGTGGTGATGGTGGCACCATGGTTGAATGAACTGGTGAACGTTGGTGTGAAGGACCTTAGTAGAGATTATTCCTATCATAGTGACAAAAACAGTGCTCCAGAATTCATTGACTCAGAAGCCTCAATCAGTGGTAAGTTAAGTTTGCTTTGCCAGTCAAGTCCTGTCTCATAACGATCAAAATTATCCTGCCTTGCTCATATAATCATTGCATTTTGTTTCACACATAGCTTCAGTCACCCAGTGGAAGCCCATGAGTATAGGTTGATATATTTGTGATCCATTATAATGTTTGAAGCAACGTTTTAACTGTTAATCATGAAATAGAGTTTTATCCAGTCAGATCTCACAGAAACAGAATTTACCAAACTGCTTTTAAAACGGCTGTTTTTATATTGTGTGTGTGTGTGTGTGTGTGTGTGTGCGTGCGCGTGTGTGTGTATATATAATATATATATATATACATATATATATATATTATATATATATGCTCTTTTATTGGTTTGCTCAGACGTCAAGAACTCTCTGACCTCACCCTAGGTTGTGGGGCTCTATAAGGTTGGCCTGGTAAACACTTGAAGGTGAATCTTTTTTAAAGCAATAAACACATGGACATTCTCTCGTAGTATTAGATATCGTGCTGTTCTCCACTTAATAAATGTAGCTTCACCGTGTAACCCAGGCTGATGCGGACCAGGAATACTTTCGGGCCTTGGTAACGGTGTCATAAACCCGTTTTGAATGGAGGAATGGGGAAACTTGTTTTCTCCAAACAGACCACCAATCGGGTTGGACCTCCTTCACATGGCTCACGCGTCCAAGGCTAGATCAATAAGCCTCGGTACGACAGCAAGGGGTCATGACGACCACAGCCAGGCGCTTCGACTCTCTGTTTTGAAAGGTGCTCTCTGGTCTCGGCGTACAGTGGTCTTTTTAGGGACAAGCTCGTGATCCTTCAGGGGAAGCGCCTCTCGCTTTCAACTACTCAGCTGTGGAGGAAACTCGTTCCTAGACGTGGCGGCCAGCCTACCCAGTTAAGACTAAGCGGAAGCTTCCTTAATGATGTTTAATGGATAAAGTGACTTGGTATGTGGACGTGTGTATTTTGTCCCCTGTCAGCCGTCTGTGTGGTAGTGTGTCGCCACGGTGTGGACCGGTGAAGCGAGCGTGTCTGAGGTACAGAGACGTTTGCTCTTCTCTTAAAGCTCAACTATCAGGTGGCTTGTAAGGCCAGTAACGCGTGGTCATCTGGAGCCCGTGCTTCCATGTACGTGTAGGACACGAGGATGGTTTTTACGCTGCCGGGCGCGTCGTTTATGTCTAGTAGCTTCTCTTACAGCAGCACGGCCTTGGGTTTGGACTGAAATCTTAATGTACACGATCGGACTCGGACGCTGTTGGGTTTTAGGTGTGTAGAGTAACAACTGCATTTTACATTGGGTTTTATTGGTTAATTGTTGAATAACATTGGATTGAAATTATTTGCAACACAGTCAATTTTATTTGTATAGCCCAATATGAAAATTACAGATTTGCCTGAAGGGGCAAATACTCAGTGGAGCCTGTGTATTGTGGAATGCCTCTTCATTTTAATGGCTGTCAAAATGCTCGCAGGTTTCTCTCAAAAGTAGGAAGGTTCATGTTGTAGTGTTCGCCGTCTCTTTGTCTTCATATTCTGACGGACATCTTTTGACAGTTGTTAAGCTGCAGCAAGCGGCTGCCGCTGAGTGCTGGCGGTCTTGGATCGCACGGGGGCAGCGACCTTTCATTGAGCATCATATCAGCGTTTCCCTTCGATCACGACCTCCGACTTCATTCTCAGTGGAAATTCCAAATATGCATCGCTCGCTTTTTGTTAATGTAAATGTTGTGGCGTTAAAACACATCCGGATTGTTATGTTTCAACATAGGACTAAAAATCATGCCGGTTGCGTTTCACGTCCCCCCCCCCCCCACCCCCTCTTTTTGCCTTTTTATTTGGACCCTTGTTAGAAGGCATGGCTGCGGTTATTACGGACACCGGGCTTGCAGCAGATCCCAGCTTCCAGCTGTGAGGAGGCGCCGTTATTTCTCTCGGTTCCAAAGAGGGAAGACCTTACCGAGCGTGACACGCACGCGGCTCCAGAAAAGGACAGTCGTCCATCGCCGGAAAGACGACGCCCCTTACAGTTCGGGTGGGATGTCTCTTGAGTTCGGGTGAGCAAGGCAATACTGTTGTTTTTCACATAGCATGAGATTAGTGGCCGCAGCAGAGGGTTACTCTCCCGACAAACCACACGGAGCAAAACTAACAGGGCTTGCAGGCACGTGCAACTGCTTGAGTTCAGAGATGGCTGACAGATTCCTATACTCATTGAATGTACTGTATTACTGTTTTTAAAGATGATAGGATGAGCTAATATTCTAGTCACCTTTTGTTAATGGTCCTTGTTTAATTTGTCTAAGGTATTTTTTTGTATACAAAGGTTTACATTTTTATGTATATTTTTCTTGTGTACAAATTATGTAATATGTGTATAAACACTGTATGTAATATCTGTATATAGTGTGACAAATTTGATCTTTTGTTTTTGGATGTATAAATAAAACTTGCTGTGAGGTATTCGCCGAGGGCTACCGTTCCCTACCGATCGACTGTTTTGGTTTGGCGTCGACTGTGTTAACAGGCCGACTTCCACTGGATTTACCTCCCTCGCCTAATGGATGCTCCGAGGTTAACATTTACACGTGCAGGAAAATCACTGTCACTTTGACATTCCAGGAAGGTTGTCTCCCCGCCTGCCGCCCGCTGGCTGCTAAGGTGGGCTCCGGCGTCCCCACGGCCCTGGGAGCAGGATGGGAGGTTTGGATAATGGGTGGATGGATACTTTATTGATCCCTGTAGGGAAATTCCTCTCTGCATGTAACCCATCCTAGCTGCGTAGCTGGGAGCAGTGGGCAGCTGCTGTGCAGCGCCCGGGATCGACTCCAGTTCGTCTTGGCATGCCTCAATCAGGGGCACAGACAGGAGTACTGACTCTAACATGCATGCCTTTGTTTTTATGGTGGGGGAAACCGGAGCACCCGGAGAAACCCCATCACAGACACGGGGAGAAGATGCAAACTCCACACAGAGTATGTATGACCTGGGATGACCCCCCCCCTCCCCCAAGGTTGGACAACCCCGGGGTTCGAACCCAGGACCTTCTTGCTGTGAGGCAACAGCGCTAACCACCGCGCCACCGTGCCGACGGGCCAAAGAACCCATGATAGTGTTTAGGGGTTCCGCTGGAAGTGTGTGATATGCAGGAACATTTATGTAACTTCATGTACTTGCAGTCACTGAAAGATAGAGGGCCTCATTGCCAGTGGATTATTTGAGGATGCCTGAAGTTTTAAATTAGGACAGTATCCTGCGTTTCATTTGGAAAAAGTAAGAAAAGTGTCACAACCCAACAAAAGGTATTCGAATATTACTGTTGTATAACTTCGTCAGACAAGCCACAAGTGTCGACAAAATGTTCAGTTTTAGTTTTCCTCAGTCGCCTAAATTCACAAGTTCCAACACCGCAGTGCTCGGTGAGCAGAGGAACTCCAAGACTCGAGACTGGCGACAGTGTTAAAAATCTACAATCCTGACGATTACGATGCAAACGAATGTCCTTGTGGCTAATCCACAAATACTGGAATTGTGAATAATGGTCACCGTCAGGGTTTGATCCACGATACATAGACGCCAAATATGAGACAATCCACACCTTGCAGCTGATGTCATTCTGAGGACATTATGGGGTGCTTTGGGTCCCAGTCTGTAGTTCCTGTTCCACTAAATTATACAATAGCATGCTCAAAATCTCTTCTTAAAATGATACATAGTACACAGAAGCAATGAGCACCCCCCCCCCTGAACAGATCTATTTCTACATGATCACCATTACAATTCATGGAAAGATGACATTTATTAAACATATACGTAATCACGACGTCACCAATAACTAAAATAAGTAAATCAAGCAACTTTACTTAAATCAAGGGTTGTGAAAAATGAGTAGACTATTGATTCACTTCTACAAATGTGCAGTATTCTAGTACTTAATATGTCCTCCATTACTTTTAAGTACTGTACTGACCCTTCTTGGCATCGAGTTTACTAGTTCACGACATGTTTTATCGATCCTGTTCCACTCCTGGAGGATGACCTCCTCGAGTGGCTTGATGTTTGATGGGGAGTGCTGCTCAACTTGTCTCTTAAAAACCCCCCACAGGTGAGGGTTGAGGTCAGGTGACACTGCGGCGCTTTCACCTTGTTCTTCCTTAAGAATGCAGCAGTGGCCTTGGAAGAATGTTGGGGGGGTCACTGTCATGTTGGGGGGAAAAAGGTGCCTGACAACCCACGGTGTGGAGAGGGGGTAGCATCTCCCCTTTCAGGATTGTGCTACATCTGCAAATTCATGATGCCATAGATGAAGTACAACGCTCCCATACCTTCAGCACCCCGACATCGCTGTATAAGAACGTCAGCACCGCTGTACTTCACTGTGGGGACCATGCACTCCTGACTGTACCCCCCCGCCCGCATATGATGTCATACATTTTTGGATAAATCCAAAAAGGTTGACTTTGGTCTCATCACACCAGAGCATGGGTTCCCAAAAGTCTTCACCTTTGTCGATATGGACCTTGGCAACGGCTAAACGGGCTTTCTTGTGCTTTGGCTTCAGCAGCGGCTTCTTGCACGGACAACCATGCAAGTCCACTCCCATGCAGGGTGCGTCCTCCTGTGTGAGATGAAACGGTCTCTCCAGTTTGGCTTTCCACAGTTGTCAGCTCTGAGGCGCTCCCTTTGCGATTCTCCTGCACTTTTCTCAGAGAAAATTGCCCATCACGAGGTGAAGGCCTGAACGTTTCAGGGAGCCTATCACAAGTCCATCCTTTTTGAAGTTCTCTTATCACGTTTGCTATCTGACTTAATAACGGTGATTTGCTAATCCACTTGTACCCTTGTCCTCTTTTGGGCAATGAAATAATGTTCTTTCAAGTCTCCAGTCTAGACAGCTCTCGCCCATGTGGCGTCATTGTTGTCGGCATCAAGTCAGAGTGATTCAATAGGCCCGGTTTAATTGTCAACCAGTTACATCTGTT
Source organism: Lampris incognitus (assembly GCF_029633865.1). Taxonomy (NCBI): domain Eukaryota; kingdom Metazoa; phylum Chordata; class Actinopteri; order Lampriformes; family Lampridae; genus Lampris; species Lampris incognitus. The sequence goes on from NC_079221.1 coordinate 6,371,457, forward strand.
TGAGGGTGATGGTTCAACAAGCCTCATCTGCTGATCAATTGCTGTAGCGCCACAAAAGCTTTTATCAGGTTATATTGTGCAACTTTCAGGCGCGTGCACTCATTTATGCAATATGGCCTTTTTTCATTTTGTCAAGAAAATCACATTTTCCCCGTTTACTATTGTAACGACCGCTGATGAATAGGCTCGCTAGCCCTTGGCTAACGGGTCGGACCCTTTAGTCGACTGGTTAACGTTCGGTCGAGTTCGGTCTCGGCTGCGACGGCTCCAATTTCCTTCGGGAGGGGCGTCCCCGGCCGGGCCGTCACAGCCGGGGCGCGAACCCGTATGTCCCGTACCGCGGGAGACATCGCCAACCGCTCGACTAAAGGGTCCGACACTACTTGTTCGTGTACATCACACTACAGACGCGCTTCTCGAGGGAGGGGAGGGGGTAGTATAACGTGCATGGATAAGTAGACACGTTAGCCGTCGGTTAACGCGTCGGACCCTTTAGTCGAGCGGTTGGCGATGTTTCCCGCAGTGCGGGAGATACGGGTTCGCGTCCCGGCTGCGGCGGTTCCTGTGGTTGCTTCCCGAATTCACTACAGTATTTTCTCACAGAACCCGCGTCCTTCTAGAGATATGTTAAAGTAGAAGTTAGTGGCTGTGCAACTACGGTACATAGCATAAACGAGTTAACTCACCCCCTCTGAAACCTAACAAATACAAGTAAGACACATTTGTGGTTACTATTGTAACCAGTTATTTTCTTGCCCGGTGCGGGATTCGATACGAAGTGTACTGCACTGCAAGGCGACATCACTAACCGCTCGGCTAAAGGGTCGGACCTGTTAACTAGGGGCTAACGTGTCTTATTAGTAGTTTACAGTCGTCACCCTTCCCGGAAGCGCGCCCTCGCGCTTTGTTCTTCCCGCGCTCCAAAGAGGCTTCTGAGGATCTGCACACTTCCGGATCCCGCCGCTGCTACCAATGTAACCGGTTATTTTCTTGCCCGGTGCGGGATTCGATGCGGGGTGTACTGCACCGCAGGGCGGCATCACTAACCGCTCGGCTAAGGGGCCCTTTAGCTAGGGACTAACGTGTCTTATTAGTAGTTTACACTATATATATTGTAGCGAATTAGGGGGGGGGGGCAGTCCAGGAACCGCCACAGTCGGGATGCTAACCCGTATCTCCCACTCCGCAAGCGACAACGTTAACCAGTCGACTAAAGGGTCCGACCCGTTAGTCAAGGACCAACGTGTCTACTTATCCATGCACGTTACAATATTGTAACGATCAAGGATGGATAGGCTCGGTAGCCCTTGGCTAACGGGTCGGACCCTTTAGTCGACTGGTCAACGTTGTCGCCCGCGGTGCGGAATACACGAGTTCGCGTCCCGGCTGTGACGGTCCAGCCGTGCTGCCCCCCGAATTCGCTACATTGATGTCAGAAATGGGATCCCCGGTTGTGACGGTCCGGCCGGGGACGCCCTATCCCGGCGGGGTGTAGTGTAACGTACACGAATAAATTCTACTTATTCACCTATAACGTGTCTACTTATTCAATTATATTTAACTTGTCGAGACTAGTTAACGCGCAGGAGACCCGGATTCGCGTCCCGGCTGTGACGGTTCGGCCGGGGACGCGCTTCCCGAAGGAGGGGGGGGTAGTGTAACGTTAATGGATAAGTAGACGCGTTAGCCGCTGGCTAACGGGTCGGACCCTTTAGTCGAGCGGTTAGCGATGTTTCCCGCAGTGCGGGAGATACGGGTTCGCGTCCCGGCTGCGGCGGTTCCTGTGGCTGCTCCCCGAAGCCGGGACTCGAACTCGTGTATTCCGCACCGCGGGCGACAACGTTAATCAGTCGACTAAAGGGTCAGAAGTGGGCTGGTGAGATCGTGAAGGACAGTGAGGCCATCGGAAGCGTTTCCCGAAGGAGGCGGGTAGTGTAGTGTACACGAATAAGTAGACACGTTAGCGCTTAGCTAACGGGTGGGACCGTTTAGGGCGGAACCCTTTAGTCGAGCGGTTAGCGATGTCGCCCGCGGTGCGGGATACACGGGCTCGCGCCCCGGCTGCGGGGGCCCCTGCGGTCCCCCCCCCCCGAATTCACTGCAATTACATTCAAAACTTTTTTCCTACAGCCTGTTTTGATAATTCGTACTTATTACCGCCAGACAAATGATGTGAAGGAAACTATTTTCACCTGCAAACTAGAAATGCTTCTCATTTAGATGCATCATCTCCATCATGTCAGGCCGCACAGAACTGAAAATATCAAACAAACCTACTTCATGCAAAAAAATAAATATATCAAAATAAATGTTCAGTTCATTTCTGATCAAAATGTATTTCAAAAATTGTCAAAGGTTGTGTTTTCCAACACCGAGGTCAGAATACGGTCTGAGACGAAGAACAAAACGTGGTCTTTCCTGGAAGACTTTGCTGCCATGATGATTTAAAAAACGTGGTGTTCTTCATAGCAGATATTTCCTCTTCTGCCAAAAATTGATTTTTCTTTTCAAAAGCTTTGACGGACTTCAGTGGAATGGAGGCCGTGGATGGTACCCAACAGAATTCAGAATCAGTTTCGGCTGGGGTTTTTAGGATGAAGCTCAACTTTCTGATAGTAAAACGCACCTGGAGGGCACAGACAAGACAGGCACGGACAAGAAGACAAGACAAGCATGGACAAGACAAGCACGGACAAGACAGGCACGCACAAGACAGGCACGGACAAGACAGGCACGGACAAGACAGGCACGGACAAGACAGGCACGAACAAGACAGGCACGGACAAGACAAGACAAGCACGGACAAGACAGGCACGGACAAGACAGGCACAGACAAGACAGGCACGGACAAGACAGGCACGGACAAGACAGGCACGGACAAGACAAGACAAGCACGGACAAGACAGGCACGGACAAGACAAGCACGGACAAGACAAGCACGGACAAGACAGGCACGGACAAGACAGGCACGGACAAGACAGGCACGGACAAGACAGGCACGGACAAGACAGGCACGGACAAGACAGGCACGGACAAGACAGGCACGGACAAGACAAGACAAGCACGGACAAGACAGGCACGGACAAGACAGGCACGGACAAGACAGGCACGGACAAGACAAGACAAGCACGGACGAGACAAGACAGGCACGGACAAGACAGGCACGGACAAGACAAGACAAGCACGGACGAGACAAGACAGGCACGGACAAGACCGGCACGAACAAGACAGGCACGGACAAGACAAGCACGAACAAGACAGGCACGGACAAGACAGGCACAGACAAGATAAGAAAGGCACGGACAAGATCAGCACGAACAAGACAGGCACGGACAAGACAAGACCGGCACGAACAAGACAGGCACGGACAAGACAAGACAGGCACGAACAAGAAAGGCACGGACAAGACAAGAAAGGCACGGACAAGACAGGCACGAACAAGAAAGGCACGGACAAGACAGGCACGAACAAGACAGGCACGGACAAGACAGGCACGGACAAGACAGGCACGGACAAGACAGGCACGGACAAGACAGGCACGGACAAGACAGGCACGGACAAGACAAGACAGGCACGGACAAGACAGGCACGGACAAGACAGGCACGGACAAGACAGGCACGGACAAGAAAGGCACGGACAAGACAGGCACGGACAAGACAGGCACGGACAAGACAGGCACGGACAAGACAAGACAGGCACGGACAAGACAGGCACGGACAAGACAGGCACGGACAAGACAGGCACAGACAAGACCAGCACGGACAAGACAGGCACGGACAAGATAAGAAAGCCACGGACAAGATCAGCACGAACAAGACAGGCACGGACAAGACCAGCACGGACAAGACAAGACAGGCATGGACAAGACAGGCACGGACAAGACAAGACAGGCATGGACAAGACAGGCACGGACAAGACCGGCACGGACAAGACAAGACAAGCACGGACGAGACAAGCACGAACAAGACAGGCACGGACAAGACAGGCACGAACAAGACAGGCACGGACAAGACAGGCACGGACAAGACAAGACAAGCACGGACAAGACAAGACAAGCACGGACGAGACAAGCACGAACAAGACAGGCACGGACAAGACAGGCACGAACAAGACAGGCACGGACAAGACAGGCACGGACAAGACAAGACAAGCACGGACGAGACGAGACAAGCACGAACAAGACAGGCACGGACAAGACAAGACAAGCACGGACGAGACAAGACAAGCACGGACGAGACAAGCACGAACAAGACAGGCACGGACAAGACAAGACAAGCACGGACGAGACAAGCACGAACAAGACAAGCACGGACAAGACAAGACAAGCACGGACGAGACAAGACAGGCACGGACAAGACAAGACAGGCACGGACAAGACAAGACAAGCACGGATGAGACAAGACAGGCACGAACAAGACCGGCACGGACAAGACAAGACAGGCACGGACAAGACCGGCACGAACAAGACAGGCACGGACAAGACAAGCACGAACAAGACAGGCACGGACAAGACAAGACAAGCACGGACGAGACAAGACAGGCACGGACAAGATAAGAAAGGCACGGACAAGATCAGCACGAACAAGACAGGCACGGACAAGATCAGCACGAACAAGACAGGCACGGACAAGACAAGACAGGCACGGACAAGATAAGCACGAACAAGACAGGCACGGACAAGACCAGCACGGACAAGACCAGCACGGACAAGACAAGCATGGACGAGACAAGACAGGCACGGACAAGATAAGCACGAACAAGACACACATGGACAAGACAAGCACGGACAAGACAAGCAGCAGCGAAGTCCAAGAATTAAAGTTGTTTTGGCTCCCGAGCAGATCCGGCTGGTAGCAGACCTTCACCAGCAGACACCACAACATTACTTATAACTCGGATTCAATCACTGCACCTCAGCAACGTATCGTTTTCTAAATGGACCTCTTGGAATTGCAGTGGTCCAACACCGATTCAGCTACCGGCATCACCACAGGTGGCGTCAGGCTGAACAAACATGACAAATCTTCAGGGTTGTAGCTTTGAAGTCAGTGGCTCTCAATCTGGTCCTTTGGTACCAGCAGTACTGTTGATTTTCTATTCTTCCTCCCAGGTAATTCATGATATTCACTGGTCCAGATGTTTCAGCCTCAACTCGGTGGTCTGAGACTTGGAACGACAGGTGAATGTCCATCCACCCATCCATCCATCCATTATCCGCACCGCTTATCCTGCTCTCAGGGTCGCTGGGATGCTGGAGCCTATCCCAGCAGTCATTGGGCAGCAGGCGGGGAGACACCCTGGACAGGCTGCCAGGCCATCACACAGGGCCAACACACGCACACACACACACTTATACCCAGGAACAATGTAGTACGGCCAATTCACCTGACCTACATGTCTTTGGACCATGGGAGGAAACCGGAGCCCCCGGAGGAAACCCACGCAGACATGGGGAGAACATGCAAACTCCACACAGAGGACGACCCGGGACGACCCCGAAGGTCCAACAGGTGACTGTGATGAGCAGAAAACCAGCAGTACTGGGGGTACCTGAGGACCCAACTGAGAACCACTGTTGTCCAGGTTACCTAATGCATATTTATTGATTAAAAAAAAAGCAGCAGCAGATCTTATTTTTTCCCCCCGTAACACTGCTGGTGAGTAATTAACATGTTTTGCATCGCCCCACCCGTGCTGAGAAACGAGTTGTGATGATAACACTGCTTTATTGCCATGCACACAAAAGAAATGGAATAACTTTGTAAAATAAAACATAATGCAGCCTAGTTAAGTACCATTTTCTTTAAATCCAGAAAAAAAAAAATACAAAGTGCAACACATACCTACAATCAAACTACAAAATCTAAAAAAGAAAAAAAAGGTGCTATTATGTAACGGGCTGGGGGGTGGGGTAACATGGCACTCAACGTATGAGAAATGTGAAGTCATTTGTTGGAAAAGAGCAGAAAAAAAGAAAAACAACATTGCAAATCATTGGTACAGCATTTGGTGACACAGGTCTGCGACTTTGTCCAGCGTCACGTCGACTGTGTGTGTGTGTGTGCGTGTGTGTGTGTGTGTGTGTGCGCACTCTACTCTTTCCTCATTCACATCAACTATGCGTTCTACCACATTTACTTTGCAGGACAGAAAAAGTCTAAATTTGGGCATAAACAACACAACCTTCTAAGTTAACAGACACCGTCTTGCGAGCTGAAACCGGACATTTCACCCCAAGCTAGTCTGGCCAGTGTACTTGGCAAAGAAACTGTACTCTTTGACCCCCACGTAAAAGAAATATTACAAGTAAAATAAAAAGGAGCTCTGTTCTGGGGCGTCCGGGTGGCGTGGCGGCTATTCCGTTGCCTACCAACACGAGGATCGCCGGTTCGAATCCCCGTGTTACCTCCGGTTTGGTCGGGCGTCCCTACAGACACTCCTAGTTGGCGGGTGGGAAGCCGGATGTGGGTATGTGTCCTGGTCGCTGCACTAGCGCCTCCTCTGGTCGGTCGGGGCGCCTGTTCAGGGGGGAGGGGGGACTGGGGGGGGGGTAGCGTGCTCCTCCCACGTGCTACGTCCCCCTGGTGAACCTCCTCACTGTCAGGTGAAATGAACCACATGTATCGGTGGAGGCATGTGGTAGTCTGCAGCCCTCAGGGGGGGGGCAGCGACCGGGACAGCTTGGAAGAGTGGGGTAATTGGCCACGCACAATTGGAAGGAAAAGGGGGGGGGGGGAAATAAAAGAGGAATTCATGTTTCAAAAGAAGCAAAATTTGTGCCTATTTCTTTCTAAAATCAGGCTACGTTGGCATGGAAACGGAGACTGCCAAAATCCTTTTAAAGTACTTTTGCATAATCTCAAGATTAGGGGGGGGGGGGGAGAGAAACGAATAAAAAAATAACATTTGATATAATCTTTTAAAGCTGATACTATTCACCCCATTCAATGCAAGTGGTCTGAGGCAGATTCACCTCTCAGTGTTCAGGACTCGACATTCTTCCGGTCCTGTACCAGTATGCTACAACACATACCGGGCAGGTCTATTCCTCGGAGTTAGTCCTATCTCACGCACAGTCCACCGACATCAGTCACTAGTGGTAGAGAAGTGCAGTTGGTCTCTTAATGGCTACCGGCTTTATGCTACTGTACACAACTACAAGCAGCAACATGTACAATATGATAAATTTAGGCCTATACGAGAACCTTCTCACTTGTACCTCATGCCCCTTTTCACCACACAGTACCGCTCAACTCCACTCGCCCTTCTTTCGTTTTCCATTACTGGAAAGTACCGGCATTTTGGTAACTTGCTTTTCTGGTACCACCTTTGTCGAGGTTCCAAAAAAAAAAAAAAAAAACTGGAGCGGGTGCCAAAACCAATGCAGACCTCCGATTGGCCAGAGATATGCATCACTGTGTCACCAATGCGCGGAAGCAAGTCGAGTCGAGCTGAGCCGGTACCGTGTCGTGGAAAAGGGGCTTTAGTCACAGAAACCCAAACAGACATAGGTCAAATGAATGCGTTACACTGCATGATCAACTCCGCAGAGTCCAAGCTTCGGTGACCTCAACCGGGCGTCGCCAGCATGACACAAGCCTGTACAAGTCTCGTGCTACCGTCTTATGGCTGCTTTGTTACAAAAAGGCATTTGAATCTGAAGTGCAATTAAAGCTGTTGGTATGCTGAGCAAACTGATTGTACCGCTGCAGCTCCAGGAAGACTTGAGTCGGTCGATAAAGAGTTCAGCTGGAGGATGGCGCTGCCCTGTGAACGGAATGATCAGGGGGAAACCCGAGTTTACGCAACTAGTCAAATACGCTCGGCAAAGAGGGAAAGTCTCGACAAATCAACAACCCGAGGCCTCGTGGAACCGGGGCCGGGAACAGGACATCCAGTGCTTAGAGCCGCAGAGGGTTCGAGCAGTCTAGCCTTTCCTTTTTTCTTGTACATTCTACATCTTCTATATTATGACAGCCACAGCATAGAGTGCGAAAACAAAATCAAAAGAGCATTTTAAGTAGTACAAAATAAATCAATGCTAAAACGAGACACAGGTCAGCCATTTTCTTTCAATGGATGAGTCCATAAAAAAGTTTTACAATAGGAGAAACCAAAGACTGATATACAAAAGAACAGGTAAATAAAGGCAAGGCAATCTCAATTGTGGCCATTTAAGTCTCAAAATATTTACCTTTTGACCAGTATCTACAGTTCGCGTTGGCCGTTTGTACACAGTGTTTCCTTTATAGACACTCATGTTTTTAGCATCTATAAAAATGAGCTTATTTACAAGTCTGTACAGCCGCCCGATAGAGCTCCTTCCATCTCCCAGAGGGCCCAATCCACTTAAATGCAGGATACCTGAGTTTCAATACAATGCTTTAAACCACTTGTCACTCTGCACCGCACGTTTCACAAGATGTCACACACAGCCACACGCACGCACACAATTATGAAATTTAAGATGCTTTCTCAGAAAAGATTGCCGAGTGTAAACCTTTAAGAATAAACCACACCAAAATCTCAAGAGTCCTCACAGGAAAATAGTTAAGTCTTCATTCTTAAATAAAACACTCATAAAAGGAGTTACTGAGGGGAGACGTCTTACAGCAAGTGGTAAACAGGATGGCAGCTGGGTGGCTAACCACCAACTGTCCTGAACTTGAGCCGCCGCCACGGTGTGTCTGCATACAAACAGAAATTAAGTAGGCCAGGGTTCGCTTTAGGCAAGAGTTATGGAGACCTTCCTGGGAGACTTCATCCCAGCTGTGGCTATCGGGGGAAACAACCTGACTGTTGCCATCTGGGTGGAGGCGAGAACGTCACTGAACAGAAATCTTCTCACTGAGAGGCTGCAGCCCTAGGCAGGGAGAACCTGTTAAACAGATAAGAAAAACTTCAAACTGTTACCCTATGTGCAAACCACAGACTAAAAAAAGAAAATGAAACTCAACGATGTGTTAACGTCCTTAAGGGGAAAAGACTGCTTGCATAGCTGTTGCAAGAAACTATGAGAATTTCCTTTACCTCTGCAGCCTCTGAACCACTTCAGTCACCAGGGAGTCACAGATCCCTGGACAGGACTCCTCCGCCAGAAAAATAGCCTCCTTCAGCTCCTCTGAAACCTCCGGTTTACCATTGGTCGCCAGAACCTTCTCTTTCAACTGCAAACAATTTTTGCATGACATTATAATGTATTTCGCATATGTATTTCACTTATGTGAAGGTCTGTTGTGAGTGTGTGACCACAACTGATACAACTGGGTATAGATTCACATTTGAGGCACGTCAGAGTGAGACCAACTGGGAGAAATATTTTCAATATAGTGTTGTGGTGGTACGAGTGTGTTAGTGATTTATGATAGAATTACATTTAAAAGAAGGGGGAAAAAAAACAAAGTCACTTACCTCAGAAAACATCGATGAAAAGATTGTAGACAAGCTTTGTGACAAAGGCCTCTTTGGACTATCTTGCACCTGGACAAAACAAATCAAAACACGTTTTACAGCTTATAAAGAGGATTTGTATGAAACCTTTGCAACACAAAAAAACTGGGAATTGATCTTGCAAGTAAGACGTGCTCTTCAATTCAAATTTCTGCTTTTCCTCACCACTGGTGTATAGGTTTACCTGGCTCCTATCCAGCTCACTAGGCTGCGCTGCCCCATTCTGAAACTTCTTGAGGTCTTTCTCCCTGATGGTGTTGAAGATCCAGTCGTCATTCTCAGAGTCATTGCCTCCAGATGCCTGGCCATCTGGCTCACTGCATTAACACACAATATTAAAAAAAATGTCAGTAAGTGCCAGATTTACAAATCTATTTTTCTTTTTTTAATAAAATAGTCCTGGGTCCTTGTGCTGCGAAAGGGCAAGCTACTTACGAATCAGATTCATCAGAGCTGGATTCTTCCCGAGACTGCTCGGCCTTCCACCTCTTGTATTTGTCAATCAGCTCTGTTAGGTAGGATGTCTTTTTGGCGTACCTTACAATCAGCTTGTGTTTCAGCAGCTCTTTGGCAGTTGGCCTCTGAGAAAAACACATCGAACAAAGATACTGAACATCAACAACACAACGTCTTGTTCAATGTACAGCAAAGCACATTTGAGAGCTACACTTTAAAGGAGCATCATGTGTCTTTAGAACTTACAAAACTGGGCTCCTTATTTAAGCAAGCTTCCACAAATTCCTTGAGAGGTTTGCAGTAGTTTCCATCTAATGTGGGAGGGTTGTTCTTTGGGATGAGAAATAAGACTTTCATAGGATGCAGCTCAGAGTGGGGAGGCTCTCCTTTAGCCAGCTCTATAGCGGTTATACCCAACGACCAGATATCTGCCTGTAACACAGAACAATTTGGGACAAGAAAAAAATTCTGTTATCTGTTGTCTTACAGTGCCCTCCCTCATTACTGGGACGAAGAAGCCCCCTCCTGTCTTTTTGCTCTACACTCCAGAGGTTTGAGGTGGACATGAGAATTAGTATGTGAAATATTTTTGACTAAGCTTTTATTTTGCACCCTACAGTACATAAAGTTTCACCACTTAAAAAAAAAAAGAAATAATAATAATAGTTTGAGTTTATATAGCGCCTTTCATCTGCGGAGACAGATCTCAAAGTACTTCACAAATAATGACTTCAAAAAAGCATTTGATTCAATATGGCACATTGGTTTATTTTACAAACTACTTCAACGTGGTGTAGGGGGTAAAACTAACTTAATAAAATCCATGTATACAAACAACATGTGCAGCATCAAGATTGGACACAAGAGAACATTTATTTCTCAAGAATGTGGGGTGAGATAAGGCTGCTGTTTAGCGCCTGCCCTGTTCAACATTTGGAATGTAGTTGTGGTACTCTGACACATAAGTATATATCACACAAAGTATTTCAAGTACATGTTTTTAGATTGAGGTTGATAATGAATTAAACAGCCATATCGCATAGTATACACTTGTTTATTTTTCCAATTCTTCTCTTTGCATGTGCCACAGATAAATTCAAAGCCCAGGGGAAAAAATTACAACACTTTTTGTTTAATATATATATTCCCCCCATTTCAGGGCACCAAAAGAGCCACAAAATGTCCAATTGAAGCAACTGACTATCATTTGATTTAATTTTATTTCTAATGCAAACTCTTCAATCGGCCATCGTATGTTCGTAAAAATAGCGTGACGGGACACACCAACCCTCTAACTGGAACTGCTTATCAAGAGAATTCCCCTCGAACTTCAGCACCTCAAAACCTCCTGCTAACTCAGACTGCGTCTCTGTGGTTCTGCAGACGAGCTGCAAAATGACTCATGTTTTGTCTGCTCTTGAAATAAACACTGCCATTTATCGTCATCACAACAGAGCTTAAAATAAGCTCACAAGGTCAGACAAGATAAGCACTGCGTATTGGTGTTCAAAAGAGCAACAAATACATTCTGCAATAGAATACCGTGGAGGGTATAGAAACATTCACCTTGATCGAAAAGACGTGTTGGATTAACACGAACACGCTTCCAGCCAGAGCCCTCCTCCTTTTATATGGAATTTCTATTTTTTCTGTTTAGGTTTCATGTTAGAACAAATATTGTTTTCTCTCAAATCTTATACTTATTTCATGTTTAGTTTGAAATTCCAACACATCCAACAATGATTCCATCAAACAGCTATTTCCAGTTTCCGGGAGAAATTAATTTCTAGGCCTGGTGTTCAAAACTTTGTTGACGCTCCAAAATTATTTTTTGCAGTATGACCTCACAGACACCCTTTTCCAGACCTTGGGTGCAACAATGAACCAGACCGCATCAATTCTGACCTTTGAATCGTAGGCAGACTGCTTTATGACTTCAGGGGCCATCCAGAACGGAGTACCGACAAAGGTGTTCCTCTTTATCTGGGTGTCCGTCAGCTGACCTGCCACCCCAAAGTCTGCCAGCTTCACGTCCCCTTGCTCTGACAGCAACACGTTGGCCGCTGTTAACAAAAGTAAATCAACAAAAAATACCAATGGCAATGGACGACATAGAAAAGCTCATCAGCAGATGCTTGAATAGCAGAAATAGAGACGACACAGGTGTAACAACTTGAAATCCATTGATTCGGGGTTTACATTTTGCTCTCAGTGACACCAACTGGAGGACAGATTTTACAGAATCTCCACATCTGCTGAATACTAAAGCCAATGGCCAATGCATGATGCAGGTGGAAGAAGACCCCATTTCAACAAAATAATGCATCTTATGTCATGTTATAGTTAAGCCCAACCCTATTACTCCTTTGATACCTTTGATATCTCTGTGGATTTTCTTTTCAGAGTGTAGGTACTCGAGCCCCTTCAGGATCTCTCTCAGGATTGTGGCTATCTGTATTTCATCCAGGGCACCTGGTTCCAACTAGAAGACAGGAAATTTAAAAATCAGTTGTCAGATTTACATCACTTTGTGTTGCTTTGAGGAAGGTAATGGATATTAGTATATGTCATGTTAATATTGTTAAAAGGATGGTAAATCAATTATTTTGAAAATCATTTCCAAAATAGGTCATCTGCATCATTTTCTTATAAACGTACCAAATCTAGGGCCGATCCTCCGCCTAAATATTCCATTATAATCCATAATTTTGTACCCTGAAAAAAAACAAAGACAAAATCTTACATTATTGGACATAACATGGAGGCTATTAAAACAGCATTTCATCTGACATCAACAATGACTGTTGAGTTTACAGACAGAGTGAAGAACAGAAAGGAAGTCAGGTATGACAATTGGTTGGACTTTTTGTTCCCACTCACACAAAATTTGAAATAATCACAAAAGCACATATTCACACTTAATTCCACTACGCTGCAAGACCCATACCACGTGGCCCATTAAGTAAGACCCATACCACATGGCCCATCAAGTAAGACCTATACCACATGGCCCATCAAGTAAGACCTATACCACGTGGCCCATCAAGTAAGCTCAAATGCAAAACGCAGTCTGTCAGCTGATACCCTCAATGCCGGATAAATTCTGCTCCAGTTTGATACAATCACAGATCCCTTAACTAATGTCCTTGGCCAGGGAAAATAAAGCAATCATGCTTTCCACAGATACAGTAGTGTGAGGCCCACGTATATTACACGGCAGAAAAAAAAAAAACCGATGATGAGGCACAGAAAGCTGGGATGTTATCACTTTACACGTAATTGACATCTCACTGAGGCAAAATGCAACGTGTAGGCTGGCACTGTCAGACCACACATCACACATTACAAACTGCTGTTGGAACAGTTTCAGTGGTGGCCTTGGGAGGAATTCAGACCCATGTCTGGGCCAAATAGTTTTTTTCCCCCCATTCTACAAAGCATTTTATTAATATTCATTTAAAACATTACCTGACCCTTGAACAGAAACATTGTGTGTTTTTATGCAGACACCGAACCAATCACAGTATAAGGCTACCTTACTTTATGCAAGAGGTTGGCTTGTTTGCAGCAGTCTGGAAGTAATGAAAATACACTTGCCATGTCAAGGACCCACACAGTTTGTCATTAAATAATTTTCTCTACATTAAGCCAGTATGGTTGAGTATGAACCGGTGTCGATAGCAGGTTCACGACGGATTAGAGCAGACATCACAATAAGCTCCAGGACTTAAGGTGCTGCAATAACTTACGAAGTATTTCACCTGTGCCAATAAGAGCCAACAAAACTTGATTGCAGAGTCGTATCTAAGGAACGTGGGTTATAAATCGGCTGCAGACCACTGGCTGTGGATGGTTACACTTAATTTTACCAAATATGTTGTGATCCATCCATCCATTATCTGAACTGCTTATCCTGCTCTCAGGGATGCTGCAGCCTATCCCGGCAGTCATTGGGTGGCACGTGGGGAGACACCCTGGACAAGCCGCCAGGCCACCACAGGGCTGACACACACATACACACACACACACACCCAGGGACAATTTAGTACGGCTGATTCACCTGACCCACATGTCTTTGGACTGTGGGAGGAAACCGGAGCACCTGGTGGAAACCCACGCAGACACGGGGAGAACGTGCAAACTCTACACAGAGGACAACCCGGGACGATCCCCAAGGTTGGACTTCTCCAGGGCTCAAACCCAGGACCTTCTTGCTGTGAGGCGACCACGCTAACCACTGTGCCACCGTGCTGCACCGTGTTGTGATATAATGTTATAATAATGAGTGTGGAGGCACTTCAAGCAATCAAAGGATATACTGACAAAAGGTAAAGATTCCTGCATCCTCTTGTTAGAGAGCTTTTGTCCAACAGGCTGTTGGGTTTCTTAAAAGTAATCACAGAACGATGGCCCAGTGGTTAGCACTGTTGCTTCACAGCAAGAAGGTCCTGGGTTTGAACCCCAGGCCCTCCCAGGTCCTTTCTGTGTGGAGTTTGCATGTTCTCTCGTCTGCGTAGGTTTCTGCCGGGTGCTCCGGTTTCCTCCCACCATCAAAAACATGTATGTTGGGTTAATACTCCTGTCTGTGCCCCTGACCAAGGCAATAGGAAAGAAGAACTGGAGTTGGTCCCCGGATGCTGCACTGCGGCTGCCCACTGCTCCTAGCTACACAGCTAGGATGGGTTGAATGCAGAGGATGCACTTCCCCAAGGGGATTAATAAAAGTATATCTTAAAAACATACATTGCTTGGGTTGTGTTCGAGTTGTCGGATTCAGTGATGCTCAAAAGTCAATTTTACCACTTGCAGTATGCTTAACCATTTGTAGTATTCTATGTACACAGACACACACACACACACACACACACTAATACTATGAATCCATGCTCCAAATGCAAGCCTAGCTTCTCTCCCACAGCCACCAGCCCTTCATCTGATGAACCATTACCTCCCTTCCTACTGGCGCTCAGTAACCACTAACACTGAACGCTCTGTAAGAGGCACTTCAAGCCTCATCACATGTGGCCTAAACATCTATTTACAATTTATGAATTGCGGCTGGGTGACAATCCCCAACAGTCAACACAGCCTCCAGAGGGGGAAAAAAGAAGAAGAAGAATTCCTCAGTTTTCTCACAGTTAGTTTGCCTGTTGCTGTATCAGTACTGTATAGTGGGTCTGCATTGGCGCACACAACGTATGTGCGCTTGTATACTGCGGGCCAATTTTTCTCTAAACATTTGAAATCAGCATCACCACAATCAGGCAAGGCACGTCCCGCTGCCTGTATGAATAAATTATTGACCCACATATTCTTGCCTGTAATTGTCTGAGTGAGGACATCACTGAAATGTAAATTATTACCTCTGCCTACAAAGTTATATGTTTTGCCCTCGTTTGTCTGTCGTTCAACAAATTATCTCAAAACGAATGGATTCTCTAAATGAATAAATAAATTTAGTGAGGGGGGGCCTTGGCCAGACAAAGAGTTGATTCGATTTTGGTGGTGATATTTCTCTATGCTTTCTGAACTTTCTCCATAGAAATTAATGGTAGAATGTTCTAAAGTTCTAAATCTCCTCCAGTGAAAAGCACTGACGACGTCACAATTCAATTCATAACACCAATCTAAACCACTATCGCCACCTTACCATTACTTTCATCCCTAGTACCCTTTTTACACCAAAATTAGCGTGTATAAGCGGGTTTTTTAAATGCGGGTAAACCCGCTAACAATAGGCAATTGACTCCTTTCACAGTGCCAGCAGACTTGTGTCTGACTGCGAGCAGACGAGTTTGCCTTTCTCTCCCCCCCCCCTTCTGTGGCGTCATCTTTGACGCCACGACGTTCGTGATGTCACAAACGCGCTGGAAAACGGGGAAGTAAATGGCAGAAAGCAGCATGGAAGCCAGAGAGACGGTGGTTAACATTACTTTTTTACATCTTGTACTTCAGTCTCTCTTTCAAACCATACCAACTCGACGCAGACTGAACCATGTTCGAGCGCTGCTTGAACGAAGACGGAGACCCACAGACAATAAATGTTTTTCCTCAGTTTTCGGTACGGTTTTATGACGCGCGGACAATGGCGCTACGTCATCGTGCAAGTTGGCGTGTCCACCCGACTGTCGCGTTTACATCAATGCCGATCGGAGCTGATGAATACCCATGACTACTGCAGAGTCATTTGACCCGGGAGTGAATGCCGATTGTACCCTTTTACATTGACCACCAAAAGCAGATGTTAGCAGGTTTTTTGGCCTGTGTGAAAGGGGCTTAGTTGGAGGCTGCCATCAAGTGAGTGTGTGCGTGTGTGTCTATGTGCGTGCGTTCAGTGCTATTCTTGTTGTTCCTAGCATAAAACTGTTACAAGTATTCCAGTGAATTATATTTGTACTTTGTTGTGTACCTTGAGATAGGATCCATAATACTTAGTTACAAAGGGGCTGTCACACTGGCTGAGCACGGTGATTTCCTGCTGAATGTCTTCAATCTCATCCTCAGCCTCTTCCAGGTCAATAATCTTAATGGCCACAACTTTCTGAGTCCGATTGTCAATGCCTTTAAACACTTCTCCAAAAGAGCCTTTTCCTATCCTCTCCAGTTTGGTAAAAAGCTCCTCTGGGTCAGCTCTGAAATTCTGTGAGAGAGAGAGAGAGAGAGAGAGAGAGAGAGAGAGAGAGAGAGAGAGAGAGAGAGCGAGAGAGTTCACTGAATTTATCAGAGGAAACCGACAGTAGAACAAGCAATATGATATCGTGTCACTCAATGGGATCACAAAAGATATCTTTGGGTATAGGATCTTTTCATTACAACCAGAGTTGCTTCCACTTGACCAAAAAAATAAAAAGCAAGACAATGTGGTCATACAGACACCAGGAGAAATGGTCCACATAACTGACAAACTCCTCACACTCGTCGTCCATCCTAATGAAGCCATAATGAAAAATGTTGGCCTATACAGTGGGTAAAGTGTGTACCAATAACTTTTTTTTAATTATTATCATCAAACACTATAACTGAAAATCATATCGGTAAAACAGTGATATGGTACAGAAGGAGTAACACTTAATGTCCTGTGTTAAGAGCAAACCAACAAACTGATGGGCAATAGTTCAATATCATCATTATCATTTTTCAAATGGGTACCTCTTTCAGTATTGCATCGGCATGAAATTCAGATATCGTCTGTTGAGTCCTTTAAATCCAAACTTGGAACTTATCTTTTTGCCTTAACCTACAATTAGCTGCTTATAAATTGAGTACTTCACGATCGGTACTGCATGGTGGGTTGGTCTCAATGAATTTACCAAGCACTGCCGATGAGATTATAGAGTAGAGATTATAGAGTATGAATTATAGATTATAGAGTAGATTATAGAGTATGGATTATTACAGCTGTTCTCTCTCATGTCTTTCTCTCCGTCTTCATCCCTCTCTCTCTCTCGCTCGCTCATCTGTGTGAATAATGGCTTTTCCTGTCTTTTCTCCTGTGTGTGTGACTGGTGTGATGTTAGTCTCCCCGTACGCTTGTGTAGTCTGTCCTCCTGCCAGGTCTCCATGGTGATGGTGGTCACCACCTGGATGCTGCTTGACGTCCTCCTCATCACATTCTTTATATATATATATATAGCTTATAATTTTCCATTATAATTCTGTTATCCTCTTTCAATGTTGCATTGTGTCAACTGTGTAAACACAACATCCATTGCATGTCTGTTCATCTTGGGGGAGAGATCCCTCCTCAGTTGCTCTCCCTGAGGTTTCTTCCTATTCTTTTCTCCCTGTTAAAGAGTTTTTTTAAGGAGTTGTTCCATATCGCATGTGAGGGTCTAAGGACAGGATGTTGTGTTGCTGTAAAGCCCCCCCGAGGCAAATCTGTAATTTGTGATATCGGGCTACACAAATAAAAATGGACTATTATTTGAAAATTAATTTTGGTTTGATATCATACATTACTAAACACTGCAATGTCATGAGTCAAAGCTGGATTCTTGAACACGGTATTTTTGCATATGTAAGCAGATATCGTGATATCATGTAAAATTACCTGTGATTATAACGATAACAGTCATATTTTCCGTAACGGCCAGCACTGCAGTCTTCACACTGAAAGCCAGACCAACTACTACTGTCACTCGGACCGTCACGGATGGTATTTGCTAATAAGGAATGTCTTAAACTTCAGGCTGAAAAGGCTCCGATGTGTTGTCCAAAAGCTGAAGCCGAAAACATCAAATTTACTCCTGAGACACTCGGTCAGTGTGTGGAATTTAAATCCAATAGCCATAACAACCAGCCAGCCTGCTGTAGCTCAGCACTCCTAATGCCAACACTCTCATTTTTATTCCTTGTTGACAAACAAAACAGTCTTACATACTTCTGTGTTGCAGCCTAGCAAACACCTAGGCCCCTGTGTCTGATGCCAGCGCCTGCCTGCCCGCTCTCCCACAACAAACACTGATTAAACACTTACTTATTTTTAATCTTTTCCAATCAGCGTGTGCTTGGTAGAAAAAGCCGCGACAGCAACAAGCAACCTTCAACAGTGTGGCGATAAGAGGCAGGCGGAGCTGACGTCTGATGGCCTTCTCCATAAAGATGAAGCAGATAGGCCACAAACTGAAGGACTACACCCCGACTTACTGACCGCACCAAATGGCTTATTTCCCCATGGTCCACAAGAGAGCAAAATAATGCTCTTCCCGCTTGCCATTCCAATTCTCTTTCCTACACAGTAATGACTAGCCCACTACTGAAGCACGAGCAGTGTCCTCCAGTTCCAACACTTTTGTATGATATGCATGAGCTGCATAGATAATTACTGAAATAAGACCAATGTCTAATCGGTTTTAGTGGCACCATTTCAAAAAAAATTATATAACATTTAGACTAGAAATAAAAGATAAGAGGACAACTAATTTTCACATTAGGTCATGATTAACAACAAACCAAAGAACTCTATCCGTATGCTTAATTTAGGCTACCAGATGAGCCAATGCTTGGATTGTGTGCTGTACACTAGCCGATAAATCTATTGCTCTCATATCTCCCAAGAGAATGGTTTCCTGTAAGACAGCTAATGCATATTTGGCTGACCTATACGGGAGGGAGCAGAAGCTGCTTCATGCTGGAAAAAAAAAAAAAGGCATAGCGAGTGCTGCTGAATTTTGATAGCAAGGGAACCTTTCAACAAACTACAAAGAGACCGAGTGGTGCAGAATAAAGCAGAGTAGAAATAGCACAAGCCAAAGCCTGTCACAACACTGGTGTAGTGAGCCATCCAGGTGAAAATGATTATGTTGAGTCTGACCTCAGTAAAAACAATGGGAAAAACAACAAGGGCACTGACCATAGATTACACATGTTGGGAACTCATTTGCCATTTCCCCTGTCAGCAGGTTTACTGCGAAAGCTAAAGCCGCCCGAACCTCTCTCTAAAAGCATGCATTTTATCATCTACCATCTGCACTACACAACCTTGTAGTCTACTGCCACCTGAGTCCTTCAGGTATGAGGGCTTATATCACTAGCTTTCCACCGATAATACTCTTCAGAGTTGCCACTCAGTCTGGGTCTACCTTCCCCCTTCAAACACACATGTAGTAGTGGGTAGGTTAATTCAAGAAGCACCATTTAGGAAAAGGAGAGGCAAGGTATGCAAGTCAAACATGGGACAATTAATGTTTCCTTAAGGTGCTGTCATCTTTTCATTCATAACACACCCTCTGCCATGATGTGTATGGACTGCAAGCTGAATGGCTTTCTCCACTTTAAAAAAACAAAACTGCAAATGATTACCAATATTTTGAACAACCCTGTAGCAAACTGCTATGATGTTCATGATCTGGGGGGGGGGGTTGAAGTGCTTTAACGTCTATCATTGCACCGGTTTATAGAATTTTTGATGTCCACATCAATAGCTGGAATGAGTCAGGGTGTCTCTGGATTGTAAGTGACAAGTAAATTTAATAATATCCCAACTTGGAAGTAGCAAATACACAAACTACAATATTCTATTTAATATACTGCTAAATTCCCACAAAGTTTTGTGATTAAATAAAAAAAGTGGTTGAATGGTAGGTTATTTGAATTGGATTTGTGCACTTGTGAAGATTTGGGCTTTGTGAAGGCTTGTGCATTTCTTGAAGAAGTAAGGAACACACCAACTTCGATAAAGAAAGGCACATCCATGACATAACAGCCTGCCTTCACTTACTGCAGTATCAGGTACAGGAAAGGCGACAGGACAGATGGAACACATCACGTGCAGCCAATTTAGATGCACAGGGAAGTGCCTTTATTACTGGTGCTAGGTACTAGTTGTGACATTAATCTACTCTTCAATGGCGAGTAAAGAAGTTTTATTGTTATTAACCAGCAGATTTACCTTTGAGCTTGACCTCATAACGAGGTATAAAGGGAGAGGAGTCCCTCCTCCGATGCTCTTCATTTTCTGCCATTTTTTCCTGGTAAGTTTTTTTGTGTGGAGTTTTTACATATCCAATTCAAGGGTCTAAATCAAGGGTGGGCAATCTCATCCAGAAAGGGCCAGTGGTGGGTAAAGGTTTTTGGTTCCAAACAAGCAGTTACATACCTGATCCCACTAGTCAAGCAGTAGAGTCTTTGCTGAGGAACTTGATTAGGAGCAAAAACCTTCACCCACCCTGGCCCTTTCTGGATAAGACTGCCCACCCCTGGTCTATGTAATCAGGAGGGTCATACATTGTCATTCATTCCATTTACATCCATCCATCTATGTGTTGGGAGATGATAAGAACTGTACAGTTCTGTGGGGTTACCGGTGCTAGGTACTAGTTGTGACATTAATCTACTCTTCAATGGCGAGTAAAGAAGTTTCGTTATTAACCAGCAGATTTACCTTTGAGCTTGACCTCATAACGAGGTATAAAGGGAGAGGGGTCCCTCCTCCGATGCTCTTCATTTTCTGCCATTTTTTCCTGGAAAGTTTTTTTGTGTGGAGTTTTTACATATCCAATTCAAGGGTCTAAATCAAGAGTGGGCAATCTCATCCAGAAAGGGCCAGTGGTGGGTGAAGGTTTTTGGTTCCAACCAAGCAGTTACACACCTGATCCAACTAATCAAGCAGTAGAGTCTTTGCTGAGGAGCTTGATTAGGAGCAAAAACCTTCACCCACCCTGGCCCTTTCTGGATAAGACTGCCCACCCCTGGTCTATGTAATCAGGAGGGTCATACATTGTCATTCATTCCATTTACATCCATCCATCTATGTGTTGGGAGATGATAAGAACTGTACAGTTCTGTGGGGGGCCCCCTTGTGATTCGGGGGCTGTTCAAATCAATCTAATCGGACTACAGTGGGGTGGCGGCTGGCCAACTCGTGTGAATCGCCTCGGACACTCATTTCTAACACCTTCCTCGCCTCCGCGGCACACTTGCATAGCTTACATACCTGCATGCCAGGCAGTCCACTTTGCACGGGCGAGTGAGCCATGGCGTCAGACCGGCGAAGGTGACGCCTCGCTTCAGCTTGCTCAGCGTTCCTAATCGGGGGGGTAAAACGGCTGCAGTTAGGGTAAGACGAGCGCAGGCCGGCGAAGGTATTTGCACCGCCGGCGCGGACTTGAACTCATCAAACGGGACCCTCGCTCGACTCGAAAACCGCCCCCCCTCCCCCCGTCTTTACCTGTTCGGGGGCTATACTCACGGCAGGCGCCCCGTAACCAGCTCGCCCGTCCTCCCGCAGCTGCACCAGCGCTCCCTACGCTAGCTAGCCGCTTTAGCGAGCCCAGTTAGCAAACGTCAGCTAAATGGCGCTCCCGGAACCCGCCGCCGCGCCGTCTCTCGGCCGCAGATATGACGACGCCCGGGCGTTTGGACCGAGTTTCCGGCGAGACGCCCGCTTCCAGTGGCGGGGGGGGGGCGCGCTGTTATGCGGGTGTAGCGTCGGGATGTTGTCGTAGCCTCATCACTTTCCACCGCAGCCCGGCGCCATCTTGCTCGCTGTCACTCTCGTGCTCGGGGCAGCGACCAATCAAAATCGAGACGCAAACGAAAAAGCGGCGCACGTGTCGTCGTTCGCCTATTAACGTGACCGAGGGGAGATAAAAGCCTCGCGCCGCCGCCGCCGCAGGTTTCCTCAGCCCGACGCCCGACGCAGCAGTTTCCCCCCTACGTCAGTGGTTCTCAACCGGGGGTCCGCGGACCCCTAATGGTCCGTGGTGTAATTGCAAGGGGTCCGTGAAAATAAAATATCTTTAAAAAAAAGATCCTATGACATTTATAGAAATAGGATTATTTTACTCAAATGTGACCGAGACCTTTATCTACCTAAACTATAAAGGGTGACAGGACTTTTTTCTCTAAGTACATCTGTTTCACAAGTGTAATTTATTGTATTTTAATAAGAGATCTCGCTCCCGTTTGCGTTGTTAAAAGTTACTGCATAAGAATTCTGTTGTTACATATATCTGAAAGTTACTGAATACATATTCTGTTTTTTGTTACATATATCTGAAAGTTACTGAATACATATTCTGTTTTGTTACATATATCTGAAAGTTACTGAATACATATTCTGTTTTGTTACATATATCTGAAAGTTACTGAATACATATTCTGTTTTGTTACATATATCTGAAAGTTACTGCATAAGAATTCTGTTTTGTTAACTATATCTAAGTTACAACTGAAAGCTCTTATTTTTGCCCCAAAGAGTGAATAAATGCTATAATGCAATTTAAAATGCAGTTTCTACTGTTTCTATCAAATTGCAACCCCCCTCCCCCAAGATCAGGTGGAGGGGTCCTCAGGGTAGATCAAAAATACGCAGGGGGTCCAGGACCCCAAAAAGGTTGAGAACCACTGACCTACGTGATCTTAAAGCGCAGCTGTAACCCGGATGACGGGTGACGGGAGTGTGCGCCGTATTATTCCAGTAATACCTATTCGGTTCACTTAGTGATTTATAACTTCGGGTCTGTATTCAGCACGGAGCCAACTATCTGCACATTTTTCCTGTTTCTGTAATATTAAGTTGTTTTTTTTGCATCTTCTATATAGAAGATGCATATCTCCTAAATTTCCTCAGTGAAACTTTTGATGCAGGCTTACTCTGTGACACCCAGACTGGGGGTTTGCAATAGTTTTAACAATTTCTGGACTAAACGTAGCCTCATATTTAAGG
The DNA here is from genome assembly GCF_029633865.1 of Lampris incognitus. NCBI lineage: Eukaryota > Metazoa > Chordata > Actinopteri > Lampriformes > Lampridae > Lampris > Lampris incognitus. The sequence continues at coordinate 6,394,532 of NC_079221.1, forward strand.
AGCTATATATATATCTATACTAGAAGAACCCCGCTACAATGTAGCGGTTTGGTTATCCAACCCGTCTAAATCTCCCTCCTCTTAATCCTGCCAGCTAACCGCCTTCCCCCTGCCCCTAAACCCCCCCTCCCCACTCCAACCCCCCCCCCAAATGCTCAGAATCATCTGAAATGCCGAGAAAAGTGGTTTTTAGCCATTTTTAGAAAATGCATAATTATTTGAATTTTCTGCTATTTTCTGGTCATCTCTGGAACAATACCTACCACCTCCAAAAAAAAATTAGGATCATAAGTGCATTTTTGCAAAAATGCATATCTTTTGCATAATGCCAAAACATTTCTAAGTCCCAGAATTTTTTTTTTTATATATATATAGGTGAAAAAAATCAAAGATGCTCAGAATCATCTGAAATGCCGAGAAAAGTGGTTTTTAGCCATTTTTTTTTAGAAAAACGCATATTTTGCATATTTACGCATAATTATGCATAATTTTAATTTTCTGAGATTTTTCCCCTTACTCTCTGAGACAATACCTACCACCTCCAAAAAGAATTAGGATCGTAAATGCTTTAGTTTTCGGTCCCGCTATCTACACTAACACACACGCACATTACGAAAATATATGAGTATATATATATATATATATATATATATATATATATATATTTTCACAGCTCTAAATTCTCGTCTACGCAGGGTGTGTACGCCATAAACTATAACCGGTTGTCCAACCTTGGGGGTCATCCCAGGTCGTCGCCTGTGTGGAGTTTGCATGTTGTCCCCGTGTCTGCGGTGGGGTTTCTCCGGGCCTTCCGGTTTCCCCCGCCATCAAAAAGACATGCACGTCAGGGTCGGTACTCCTGTCTTTGCCCCCGAGCAAGGCAACGGAAATAAGAAGTAGGGTTGGTCCCCGGGCGCTGCCCACTGCTCCTCGTTACGCAGCTAGGGCGGGTTAAATGCAGGGAAGGAATTGTTGAAAAACAAAACAAAACCAATGTAACCGGTAATTTTGTTGCTCGGTGCGGGATTCGATACGGCGTGTACTGCACCACAAGGCGATGTCACTAACCGCTCAGCTAAAGGTTTACACCCGTTAGCTAGGGGCTAACGTGTCTTATTAGTAGTTTACGTCTGTATATTTTTTTTCCACAAAGTTATTAAGCTTTGAAAATCCAAAAACGGTCACATGCCCGTCTTAGTGTTACGCTACAATCCTGGTGTAACCGGTTATTTTCTTGCCCGGTGCGGGATTCGATACGACGTATACTGCACCACAAGGCGACATCATTAACCGCCCGGCTAAAGGGTCGGACCCTTATTAGGGTCAGAGTTTTATGAGTAGTTTACACTGCTATAAACCACTGTAAACTACTAATAAGAGACGTTAGCCCCTAGCTAGCGGGTCTGACCCTTCAGCCGAGCGGTTAGTGACGTCGCTTTGTGGTGCAGTACACCCCGTATCGAATCCCGCACCGGGCAAGAAAACAACCGGTTACACAGACCTGTCGCTCCATGAAATTACGTACCTTCGCATGAAAATTAGCTTCGGATCAATTGCAGAAAAAAAAGTTACAAGATCTACCTGAAACGACCGTGGCCGGTCAAAATGACCGCTTGCACGTGATCGCGCGCGTCATGTCTCTATTTCCGCGGTGTCGTACACGTCATTTCCTTCGCGACCTTCATCCCAGAAAACACGCTAGCGCCCTCCAGCGGAGAGAAACGGTCTAAACTCGATGTTTGGTTATGGCCAAACATGTCTGCTGGGTACAGCCGCCGTCTCCGGCGCACCACGACGCGTCGCGGTTCTTCCAGGCGTTGGACGGCGGCCATTTTAAATTGTTTGATAAATAGTATTAAAGTGGTTAAAATGTTAATTTTGGTGTCGGTTAGTTCTTCAACGGGCGCACTAACATATGCAACGCATCGACATCTCAACTGGGTATTTATTTTTGACAGAATATAGAGTTTAAAAACCGTGGCGGTCAAAATGACCGCCCACGGTCGTTCTAGTAGTTTTTAAGTTCCGGTCGTTTGGAACTGTTTCCGTGTTTATTTTCGGTTCTTTTTCGGTTTGTTTGTTTGTTTCACAGGTCACGTTTTGCTACGTTGGTTAGATGAGCAACACGTGTTGTCCGGTTTGTTTTTCAGGTAATATTTTCACCTTTTTCCATCTTGCTACTCGAGTGCGGCCATGTCTCTCTGATGTTTAAATTGCTTTAAAAAAAACAGCATTTTAGTTGTTAACGTGTTCATTTCGGTGTCAGCTAGTTTCCTGACAGACATACAAACATACGCAACGCATTAACATCTCGACCGGGGGTTTTATCTTGACAGAATATTGTGGTGACCCACATCTATATAACGGGAGACATCACCTAAGAGGACGGTGTACCTTTAAGGGAAGAGGCGAGGGGTCAGATAATGCACTTCCGCTTCCGGTTCACGGTTCAGTGTCGTTGTCGAATGTATGACACGCTAAGTTGGAGCTAGTAAACTACCTCGACTACGTCTACTCTCACGTCTCCTGTCTCGTTGTTTTCTAACTCCACAATATATAGTTTAAAAACCGGCCGTCAATTTGACCGCCCGTGGTCGTTTTAGGTGGGAGTGAAATATGCTCAAGGGGACAAAGATGGCAGACACCGGGCTGCAGGGGCAACAGGACAAGACAAAACTACTGCAGGCTGCTGGTGTAAAGCACTGAGCTGCGGATGGGAAACAGGCAGTTTATTGTTCTGTCTCACGTTTTCCATTGAACTCAGTTATTATGACAAACACAAAGTATACAAATACGAATACAAAAGACCCAAGTTGGAAAACAATAGCGTTCTTCCGCTGTAGCTTACATGTCAATATTTGCAGTGCATCCGCTCGTTAAATAAAATGTCCCCGGGCCCTTTTTTAAAAAAATTATTATTGTTCTCGTCTTCCTTAGTGTACAACACTCAACAAAGCTAGTGGTGGCATTTTTCATATCAAAACAATGTAATACAACAGATATAACCGTGCTCTTTTTGTTGCGTTTCATTCTGTATCTTACTTTCTCTCTCTCTCTCTCTCTCTCTCTCACACACACACACAAACACACACACACACACACACACACACACACACACACACACACACACACACACACAGAGAAGTAGACAATGCTGGCACGATTATGTCAGACCGCTCCAGCTATGAAGCCAGTATGGATACTGAACCAGGTTTCTCCAGCTTGTTTACATCTTGGTTTGCTTGGCTTCATCACGAAGCTTCACCGAGTTTGTCTTCTCCATCTCAAGGTCTTTTTTATCCGCCTCGCCCGAGTCACTTTTCTCGTCTTCCTTTCTGTACTGGGCCTCGACCTCTGCCGGATCGATGTACGTGTAGAAGTAGGCCATGACGGAGAAGATAACGCACACCGCCACCAGGAGAGAGGCGAAGAGGACATACTCTGCCCACTTTGTAACGGGAGGAGAGAAGAAAAGACGGTAACACTTTAGTATGGGGAACATATTCTAAGTAACAAAAACTTAATTACTAGTGAATTAGTGATGATCAAGATGTCACTTTAGTATGGGGAACATATTCTAAGTAACAAAAACTTAATTACTAGTGAATTAGTAATGATCAGGATGTCACTTTAGTATGGGGAACATATTCTAAGTAACAAAAACTTAATTACTAGTGAATTAGTGATGATCAAGATGTCACTTTAGTATGGGGAACATATTCTAAGTAACAAACACTTAATGACTAGTGAATTAGTGATGATCAAGATGTCACTTTAGTATGGGGAACATATTCTAAGTAACAAAAACTTAATTTACAGTAATTTAACACTATGAACACTTGTAGTTTTGTGTGTTGTTATGTAAGAACAGAGCATATTCATTAAGTGTTAGTAAGGGAGAATAACTCTTCTTGTGGTACTACCACCTTATAAAGGCCATACTAAGCAAAGCATATTGAGATGGTACTACTAATAAGCAATACTTCTGAGGTCATAGAGGGAAAACTCATAGTTAATGGCTTACTGGTTGTATAATAAGGCCATGCAGAGTAAGGCATTAATGACTACGTAATAATGACCAATTAAGAGCCAATATGTTGCTAATTTGCATGCTAATAAGCACATAATTAATGGTGACTATGTTCCCCATACTAAAGTGTTACCGAAAAGACTTTTTTTTTTTTAGTACATCAGCTTTTTTCTGTCTTTTCTGCAGACAACACACACACACACACACACCAAGCAGGTCGTCTGGGATTTCTCCAGCAAGCGATGAATTATTAAATATTCCCGAGTGCGCTGGAGGATTAGTTTTGAGACGGTCCAACTTCAAATCCGAGTGTATAGATTTGCCAATACCTGTTCGGGGATCTGTGCGAGCTCGGCCACAATCAGCACAATAAAGTTGCCAATTGCCACGGTGAACAACCAGCCGGCCTGCAGCACCGCTTTCATGTTACTGGGCGCCTTGGGAGACAGAGATGGAGTGAGATCACAAACACCACGGCAAAAATGGCACAACCGAGCGACAGAACATTTCGGGGACATCAATCCGTCAATGGGCCGAAACACAGGAAGCTCCTGGATCCCCCTCGCCTATCCCTCCTCGTGGGCCACCCAATGCAATTAAGCGCACAATGATGCCCGGCTGTACATCATGTGGCGTTTACCTGTGAGTAGGAGAACTCCAGACCTGTGACAGAGAACACCACTTCGCCGCAGGTGATGAGGAAGTACTGAGGGATCTGGTAGGCCATGTGAACCGAGTTGGGCTTGATGTCTTCCGCCTCAGCGATGGAGTTCTCACACTAAAGTCAAAAAAAGGTAGACGTGTCACTCGTCCGGTGCAGACTGTGGGCGAACAGGGTTTGGGGCAGTCAACTGGGAAGTTCATTGCGAGACAAAAAGTGAGTCGAGCGGCCATTTTGACAGGGTTGCAGACACGTGCCTATTACTATTTGAACCATCCATCCATTATCCAAACTGCTTATCCTGCTCTCGGGGTTGCGGGGATGCTGGAGCCTGTCCCGGTAGTCTTTGGGTGGCAGGGGGGGAAACACCCTGGACAGGCCGCCAGGCCATCACAGGGCTTCACACCTAGGGACAATTTAGTACAGCCGATTCGCCTGACCGGCCCTGTGATGGTCCTGGCGGCCTGTCCAGGGTGTCTCCCCGCCTGCCACCCAGTGACTGCTGGGATCGGCTCCAGCATCCCCGCCACCCTGAGAGCAGGATAAGCGGCTTGGACAACGGATGGATGGATTCACCTGACCTACATGTCTCTGGACTGTGGGAGGAAACCGGAGCACCCGGAGGAAACCCACACAGACACGGGGAGAACATGCAAACTCCACACAGAGGACGACCCGGGACGACCCCACAAGGCTGGACTACCCCGGGGCTCGAACCCAGGACCTTCTTGCTGTGAGGCGATCGCGCTAACCACTGTGGCACCGTGCCGCCCACATTTGACATATTAGGAACCAGCGTGTGAACTACTGCCCTCTGTAGTTCTGGGGAACGTGAACTGGATTTTGCTCAACGGACATGAATAAGATGAATGCAGAGACCCCCCGCGGCTCATGTTAACACACCGTATTTTTCTGCACTTCTTGCCCATCTGTACACAACCCCCCCCCCCCACACACACACACACACACACATACAATTTATCGACAGGATGATGTCGCATTAGCTGGGTTTTAAGCGTTTTGCTGGGCTGAAAAGTCATAAATGTGATGTTTATATACCCTTTTCAGTATCAGCCACCATCATAAGTCGTAATCTCTTCCCAGTCACAGAAGGGTGAGGCAGACGCCGACACGGCGTCTTATGCAAGTAATCCAAGGTTTAACCGTATCAGTCTATCAATGTGGCCTTTATCACTGCGGGGCCGTGATTCTAACGGATAAAGTCCCGCAATAAAAGCAGACGCGAGCCGCTGCACGGGAGGAGACGTAACTTACCCCGGGTCCAAAGGTGAGGTTACGGGTGAGAAGAAGGGTATAGGAGCTTCCAAATCCGAACTGCCGGGTGTATTCGCACGACTGCGCGCCACTGCTTATGGTGAACACAATCCTGATGAGGACAAAAGGAAACACAGGTTTTACAAACAGGCAACGCCATCAGAATCAGAACCAGAACCCAGAATCAGAATACTTTATTCACCCCCCCCCCCCCCGAGGGGAAGCCGGGTATGTCGTTTTTGGGGAGACCCGCGAGAAAGCGGCGAGACCGATGAGCCAGGAGAAGCAGAGAACCCTTACTTCCCGTTTCGTATCAGCGAGTAGTTGGAGTAGGAAAACGGCTGAATGGATCCGAAGTCGGCACCGCCGGCAGACACACGCACCGCCGCGCTCATCCCGTTGACGAATCTGTTCACAGAAGGGGTTTACGTGACGAGAGATCACTTCTGACAAGCTAAAAGGTGGCGCCACCTGTAAAGGAGCCACACTTTTGAAGAACAGTATCGATGTAATAAGCTTGTCTATCATCATAGTCATCAAACGACGGGACTTGATCTATGTAAATGAGCCACACTTTTGAAGAACTGTATCGATGTAATAAGCTTGTCTATCATCATAGTCATCAAACGACGGGACTTGATCTATGTAAATGAGCCACACTTTTGAAGAACAGTATCGATATAATAAGCTTGTCTATCATTATAGTCATCAAACGACGGGACTTGATCTATGTAAATGAGCCACACTTTTGAAGAACTGTATCGATATAATAAGCTTGTCTATCATCATAGTCATCAAACGATGGGACTCGATCTATGTAAATGAGCCACACTTTTGAAGAACAGTATCGATATAATAAGCTTGTCTATCATCATAGTCATCAAACGATGGGACTCGATCTATGTAAATGAGCCACACTTTTGAAGAACAGTATCGATGTAATAAGCTTGTCTATCATTATAGTCATCAAACGACGGGACTCGATCTACCGACCTGATGGCATTGCTGCCTTGCTCTGGTTTGGCCTCCAGGTCCTCGGTCTAAGTGGGAGATCACAGCCGGGGGGTTAAGACTGACAGTGACGTTTCTGTTTGTTCTGTTAAGTTAACTTGAGTTGTGACTCACCAGCGTCCACTCGTGGCTGGTGTTTGAAGGGATGAGAAGCGTTTGGCGCTTCCCGGTGGCGAGGGGAATATCTCGAGACGTTGGAGGGCTGCCCACCGACACGGTGATCGTTTGCTCTTCAAATGTGAAGTAATTCTCGCTAGCCTGCAAAAGCAAGGAAACGCAGGACGTTGTGAAGTCGGGGGGGGGGTAAAGATGGAAAACAAATGGTGGAATATTGTAAATGTGCCGTCTTGTTTTTCTCATTTATTTCTGATTTTTCCCCCTTTTTTCCTCCCAATTCAGTGGCCGATCGATCCCTAGTTTTAGTTCAAACTCCACCCTCGTACTGCGTGCCGCGTCTCTCCGGCCGGCGGTCTCGAAGGAGTCGCCTTGTCACGAAAGTGGCGAGGCGACTCCAGGCCGAACCACTGCTCCCCCCCCCCCCCCCCCCCACCTCCTGAAGACAGCGTTGCCAGTTATTGCTGCTTCATCGAGTCCGGCCATAGTCGGATCTGACGAGACCGGGGGGCGAACCCCGCTCCCCAGTGGGCAACGCTTTCTTTTTTTTTAAAGCGAGTAGAGGAGCTCATCCTCTTCAGAGGTCTGTTAAATCAGCATTTAGTTATATTTCCCCCCCCCTCCCCCACTTGTACTTGGCCAATTACCCCGCTCTTCCGAGCCGTCCCGGTCTCTGCTCCGCCCCCCTCTGCCGATCCGGGGAGGGCTGCAGACTACCACATGCCTCCTCCCCACACGTGGAGTCGCCAGCTGCTTCTTTTCACCTGACAGTGAGGGGTTTCGCCAGGGGGGACGTAGCGCGTGGGAGGATCACGCTACCCCCCCCAGTTCCCCCTCCCCCCTGAACAGGCGCCCTGACCGACCGGAGGAGGCGCTAGTGCAGCGACCAGCACACACACCCACATCCGGTTTCCCACCCGCAGACACGGCCAGTTGTGCCGACCAAACCGGCGGTAACACGGGGATTCGAACCGGCGATCCGCGTGCTGGTAGCCAACAGAATAGACCGCCACGCCCCCTGGACGGCCCGTTTGGCGGCGTTTCGTGTTGTGATCGTGTCTAGTGTTGAGTGGTACCTGAGCTGGAGCGAGTTGCACAGCGGGGTTGTTGGGCAGGTTTACTGTCAGGGGGTCACTGCCCGTGTTAAGCAGCTTCAGCTGAGTCTGCGAGGCTGATGGGAAGACGGGCAGCGTTTTCTGAAAAGTGGAGCGAGCACATAGTCTCATTATGAACTCTCAACCACCAGTCACGACTAAACACCGTCACGCACTTATGCTGAAAAGGTGTCCAAACTTAATTCCTTAGACACGGTTATGTAACCCGCCACGTGGAAACACTTACGTCAATCTGAATCTGAACCAGCGCGGCGGCGACGAAGGCCATGGCGGCCAGAAACATCCCAACTGTCATTCTCCTCAGAGGTCTGTTGAGTCAGCATCTAGTTATGCATCTGATTTCTCCATGACGTGAGTTTGGTAACGGTGGCATTTTGCAGATACAAGGCAGCAATAAAGGAGTTCTTGTGACAGATTAACGCCTCGCGTTTTCACGACCAACGCATTTGGCCGTTGTACGGCAGGACTTACGTGAAGTTCAGGCCACATCTCCTGATCAGAGGGTAGATAACACTTTCCATGAGGGGCACCAAAGTCAGAATCAGGATGGGGTTGACCGTCTGTCGAGAACACGAATTCCAGAGTGAGACTTTCCCCAAACCAAGGGGAGCGTATCAAAATACGGAGAGTTATTCTCCCCTACCTGCATCTGATCAGGCTGCAGCGTGAGGGCTCCCTGGAGTGAGAAGGAGGAGGGGGGGGGGTTAGACTTTTAAACACACAGTTCTCAGCCGTCCTTTCAATCAGGGGTTTGGGTTTCTGACAAACTTACAAAGTTCCCGTCCATGGTGGTGGCTTGGAGGGTCCATCGGGAGCCCTGGAGATGAAGAACAGGGTTTACCACAGTTTCTGCTGGCAATGTTTTAGATTTTCAAAACCACGTATGATGATGCCGCCTTGTGAAATATGACACAGAAGCTTAAAGTTACCTTTTGGTCGAACAGTGTCCAGAACATGGGGAGAGGGATGTACAGAAAAAGGACTTTGAGCACCATTTTGATTTGAGCGATGAGGAGTTTCTGTGAAGAACACAAAAAGCAAGAATATGAATGCTGACAAGATGCAATTTGTAAGTAAAAAACAAAACAAAAACAACAAAAACCAAGAGTTAGTCACTGTGCACTGAATAAAAAAAACTGCATATGTAAAAGCCTCACTTCATATTTCTCCTCCGCCCAGTCCAGCCAGTGCTTCCTCTGTGGATATTGGCTGCTTCTGTGCCTGAAGCGATTTTTGATGGAGAACTGAATAACAAGAGACCGGGGTAAGACAGGATTTGAGGGGGAGGATTTGATGAACCCTCTATGCCACTGTTGGGAGCTGTGCATCTATGCTGATGACATGACTCTAGAGGGCTGTAACCAGACTTACCCCAATACATTTACACACATCCAGTATGATATTTCCCTGAGGCTCAGCTTTGTAGTACATACCACTCCCGATGATAAACACCACTGTAAGGGCACCAAAGAGGTAAAACACGGTCAGATTCGACGACATTCTCGATTATCAGACGGGTTTTCGGGAAAATTATCTGCGAGGTCTTACCGAGAGCGACCACCATGAGCGCTGCGGGGACACCGAAGGCCAGCGGATAACATTTCTGCTGACTGTGGATGCCACACTCCTGGGCTGAAGTGGGGGGGCAGACAACGCGATTATTGTTCATCTGTTGCGTAACAAGTCAGTTTTTACTGGTATTCAAACGCTGTGTTTTATCGTAACCGTCGTTCACTTTCAATCCGCTGTACCTCTGAGGATTGGCGTGATGATGGTCGACAGGAGACTCCCGGCATTGATGCACAGGTAGAATACCGAGAAGAAAGTGCTCCGCTGCCTCTCCTGCAGAAAGAAAGGGGTCATTGACCTTGTAGCTTTTGCATGTGTACCGTGTTATGCAATGCCTGATGTGTAACCTATCTGCAGTAAAATAATACTGAGGTTAATCAATCAAATATTGTGAGAAACACCAGAATACCAGGGAGTCCTTGTGTATGAGGGTCACTGTGGATTTGCTTGGCAAAGGCCAGCCAAAACACAATCTGAGCTAAGTGCCGTGTAAGGTAAATGTCTGCATATAGTAGTATTCGGGCTAACCTGGTGGTCTTCAAACTGGTCTCCGCCGAAGGCAGCGACACAAGGCTTGATGCCCCCGGTTCCCAGAGCAATGAGGAACAGGCCCACCATGGACAGCGCGCTGTGTGTAAGGGAGAACAGCTCTGTCAGGGAATATCTAATGCATGACCACCGAATACTGTAAGAATGCAAGGTAAGCGCCGCTCACGTCGTCCCACTTGTGTCACTTAACCACACGTTAGAATTCGACGCGACCCGTTATGTGAACTTATTCTCGGTACCAAAGAAAACCTACACATGGAAGGCCATGTTGTCCGGGGTCCCATCTTTGTTTGTATCCGTGATGTCATGGACAGCACTGACAGCCATCACAATCTGGCCGATTGTGTAGACGATGGACAGGTAGATGATGGTCCTGCATGACGGAGAGATTGAAAGGTCGATCACTGTTTTGGCCGCCGTCTTTTGAGACGCTAACAGATCAGTGGCGTTGTTCCTGTTCCGTTGAAAAATGCAAATCGTTACGAGCCTATACGACGGCGGCTACGCGGAGAGGTGCTCACTTAAACTTGCCCAGCCAGGAGTCGGCCACAATGGCCCCAAGGATGGGGGTCAGGTAGCACATAGCCACAAAGGCATGGTAGATGGAGGTGGCCATGTCGTCGTCCCATCGCAGGAAGTACTTGAAGTACAACACCAGCACGGCTGTGGACAGGCCGGGGGAAAGCGATTACTTCTCACGTCAGCGAGTCGTTCATCACACGCGATACACTACACCGTAACCGGACCGCTCAATGTGCAGAGTAGACGCTCACCGCGCATGCCATAGTAGGAGAACCTCTCGCAGAACTCGTTCACAACGATGAAGAAAATGCTGAGAGGATACCCACACACCGTGCCACTCTGACGGACAGATTAGACAACATCATATTTAGCCATGAATTCAAATTAGCGTAGGCCCACCCACAGTTTAACTTTGCTTAGGAGTGTCCATGCTTATAAAAGACTGATCGATCTCATCACCTGACCGTCTCCATCTGACTGATCAGGGAAAATATGCATGTGCGAATGAAATGTGTGATGAAATTACCTTGGCTTTCTTCTTCCCTTTCTTAAGATCCTCCTTATCTGTGCAAAAAAAAACAAACAAATGATATTTTAGTTCTGCACCACATCTTATCTGTTACAAAAATCCAACACACCAAAGAAAAAAACTGACATTTAATTAAACTGGGTTTAATTGAAAATACGATCACGCCTCCAAACTTACCTGTCATGATGGCGGAGTCAAGGTAGCGCTTATTATCCTCTCCTGGTTTTGTAATCCCCGTTCTGCGACCGATCCCTCACCGTTAAGGCTGGCGAGTGTGGACCAGGTCTTTATGTAACGTCGGCCCCTTCAGTGCATCTCCCACAATGCAGAGGGTGGACTGTGTCCTTTTTTTATGGCGTCTTGTGTGGGAACACGAGTTGTGAGAGAGTCGGAGTCAGCTGTGCACACTTCCAGACACACAACAGAATCATATCAGCTATCAAACCATCAATGAAAGAAAACATCAGCTTTCTATATAGTCTCTATATAGGACGGCTATAACAAAGTTGTTTTTTTTTGTTCTATGTTGAATTTTGGTTGCTGTTTTTCCCACGTAAATATAAAAATTAATTTCATATATGTACATACAATATTTTGATTGTAAAATTTCAATAAAAAAAGTTGTGAAAAAAAAACTTGATCGCGGAACTAAAAATGGGGGGAAAAGATAACGTCTCTGGGACAAATGTATAATTATAATAAAATAATAAATTATTATTATATTATATTAATAAAAATAAAATATAGATAATAAAATAAAATAATAAAAATATAATAATAATAAAAATGTAATAATAATTAGACATATTATGTCACCATAAAACCACCAGGAAGTCATGCATAAAGGTGCAGAGAAACGAGTGAATTTTATTTAAAAGTAAAGCATTAGGGAACATTTGTTTACAGCAGAACAGTGACTTTCTGTTAAATAAAAAAGAAAAAAAAAAGAAAAAAGAAAACCCATTGCTCCCCAGATATAAAACAATTTCATCAACATTTCAATGAACACTAAAATGGTAAAGTTTCGTATTAACGTCCACAGTAGGCCTAGTCTCTGGTTCAACATCTCACTGCTTTGGCAAGAAAGTGAACTTTTTTATTTTATTTTTTTTACAGTGTATCAGCCCCAGACAGCAAGATTTATTTTTTGCAAAAGACAAATATTGCACACACACGTTTTTTTTTATACAAGAATAAACAATGTGGAATACACTCACTGTATGCAATGGCTTTAAATATCCCAAAGCGCTCCCGTTCTAAGACATTGAAGTGATTAAGGTTCGAATACTAACATTTTCCACTGGAGGCTCTTTTTCCGACAAGCTGCAGCTTTGTAGAAATATAAATTCATGTACACAGGAGATGAGTGTCAGTGGATGCAGCACGTATTGTTCTCTGAGACACCAATATAGCGACTTATAAAAGTAGAATACTGTACATTACAAAAACCAAAAAAGGGGGAAAAATATGAAAATAAACACAGGTAAAGGAGCCTTTCTGGGTGGTGTAAGGGGGCTCGGCGATGACATGCATATATTTGTCAGTTTAAAAAAAAGACTCCAACAGGAACGACTCCATAGGAAGTGCTACCCACTCGTCTGCGGATAGATGGGAGCCACGGAGGAGACAGTACAGATGAAGCCAGGTCATACGTTATGACTGGCCATAAAGCAGTTCCAATATGGCTACCGTCCTCGCAGCACAGTGTTCCTCCCCGGAGTTTCTCAAAACGTCACAGAGTAGTCACCGGTCACATCCGTGGGTACAACGTTCATACAATGAATGTGTCTGGTCACCGTGCACGAAAAAAGCCAGACATCGTGGGTGAGCCGTCTGTTCCCCCTCCAAGATGGCCGACTAGCGGATGAGAGAGAACAGCGGCAGAGACGGGTTTCAGGCGAGGGGCTTCATGGCATCTCTGGCGTGGCCGGGCGACGACATCAGGAATCGCCTTTAGCTAGCGTCACACAACAGAGGAGGTGCTGGGGATGCCCTGGATTGTGGCACCGGTTGGCGTGCCACTAATGGCATTAAAGATGTGAAGCGAATCCGGAAGGACGCTCTTCATGCCATCCTCTACTGGACTGATCTGAGAGGAGCGCAGAGGAGAGAGGAAGGAGCTGTTAGCAGGTCGTCTGCGGCCCTTTCAGGCAGACTGCTAGATGTGTTTTGTGAACGGTGCATTACCATCCAATCTGCTCATGTCGGCGCAAAGGGGAAAGAGAAATAGGTGTTATCACAGATCACATGACCTCCCAGCTTATTAAACGTAACATACCAGCCTGACTACTTCACACCCCGAAACCTGTCTGCAGGTTTGCTGCAGAAACGCAGCAAATCTAGTGTGGATACTGAAGCACCGCGGCAGAAACAAATGCTCTGACACTGTGATTTGATATTACGTGCAGCTTCTGGGGGGGGTGCAAAGGCGACCTCTTTATTAATGCGCCCTATTCAACGTACTGACCTGCTCGTGCATGATGGCGGACAGCTCTCGAGCCAGCTCTCTGTAGTTGGCCTTCATCTCGTCGTGGTACTCCTGCTGGTCCTCTTTGATCAGCCGCTCGTTGATGCCTAAGCCGTGGCCGCACGCCTCCACGAACTGCCTGCTCCCACACAAACAAACAAAGCGCTGAAACGCCGCAGAGCCTCACGCAAAGAATGAAAATCTGATTAAACGGAACACGAGACACAACTATTAACGGAGATTAATGCCCCACCTAAAAACCTCTTTCAGCTGTTTGACCTTGTTGTCGGGGTACTTCTTGGTGCTGGCGTCATCGAGGAAAGCCCGGGCATACGCGAGTGGGCCCGCATTTACCTAAAAGTGGATAATACTGTTAGGCCAGGGTCAGGGCTATCCGGGTTCGATTCCCGGTTGCGGCGGCGGCTGGCTAACTGGCCCCTGAATTCACTACGTTGGCATCGTTGTGATGTAAGGGATGTCTGTGTGCCAACAGAGTGTTGTGTGTGTGTGTGTGTGTGTGTGTGTGTGTTGTGCACCTGGACACTGATGCTGCCCTGCAGCTTGAGCTGCAGGCGGATCATGTCCACTTCGCTGGAGGAGCACAGCTGTCTGATCTCGGCCACCTTCTTGCTCATCTCGTCGATGGCTACCTCGATGGGGTTCAGATCGGTGTGGTGCTGGTACATCACCGCGATTCGCTTCTTCACGTAGGGGAAGCAATGTGTTGCTGGTGGGACGGAGAGAGGACCGGGGTTAGGGTCGAAAACTGTTCATGCCCCGCTCGCCATGCTCACCAGGCTACAGATATTGTCTTGCACGTTTCCCCCGTTACTGAACCGGGGGTTTTACTGCTCATCGTCCATACATGCTGCACACGTTAACCTGAAGTCTGATGAAAGACGACCAGCGATAAGGCTGAACTTTTGAATCTCCTGCACTATAAAACCATAAAAACCCCTGTTGTTAGGATTAGGTGGTGTCCTTGGCAAACAGCTGACGTGCTCAGGATCTAATCTAATTCTGCCACACTTGCGGGGAATATTTTCACTGACGTAATCACACGCAGTGTTGAAAAACATCCTCATGTGAGCAGGCTTCTGGTAAGTGCGAGTCGGAGGCCATTTTTGCCCAGTTGTGTGGCCACACAGACCACGGGGTTTGGATTTGGAGATACTTTATTAATCCCTGTGGGGAAAGTCCTCTAGATCCATCCTAGCTGCGTAGCTAGGAGCAGTGGGCAGCCGCCGTGCAGCGCCCGGGGACCGACCCCAGTTCGTCTCGCCATGCCCCGGCCAGGGGCACAGACAGGCGTATTAACCCTAACACGAGTGTCTGTTTTGATGGTGGGGGGGGGGGGGGGGGGAACCGCAGCACCCGGAGGAAAACCACCGCGAACACGGGGAGAACATGCAAACTCCACACAGAAGACAACCTGGGATGACCCCCAAGGTTGGGCAACCCCGGAGTTCGAACCCAGGACCTTCTTGAGGTGAGGCGGCAGCGCTAACCGCTGGGCCGCCATACCGTGGGATGAAAATGTGTGGAGCACGCTGGGTTTGGAGGGAGTCTGTCACTCATATTATTCTCTTTTAGTCACAGACAGTGGCTGGTAGTTGAGTGGAGGGTGTATGAGCTCATCTGCTGGATTATTAAAACGAATTGAAGCCAAAGACACCTGGATATGGTACAACTGTGATGGGGAAGTTTACTATGGCTCCCTGGAGGCTGACCACACACACGGGGTTACCTACAGGTCAACACAGTCCTGCGTTTGCACTGCTCCTCCACCCCGCCTTGCTTTTTGCCGGAGACGGTGAAAGGCATCTCGAACACGAAGCGACGGATGTTGTGGCTCTTCTCGAAGTCCGTCTTCCTGTCCACGAGCTCCTTCTCATCCAGGAAGGGAGTCACATGCGTCACTTGGATGTAGGCATACTTAGAGTCCAGGTCTTTGGGATTGATCTACAGACGCGAAAAGTCCGTTAGTGGGCAGCACATCAGGGAATGATAGCACAAGATCTCAAAAAGGAAAAAGAAAGAAATAAAAAAAGATGGGAGCACACCGCCATATTAAAGCCTTTATTCTGCAAACAGACTGATGTTCTGGCAGTATCTGCGTTTTCTTTTGGATTCCCCCCCCCCCTCCATTTTCACCCCAATTGTACCCGGCCAATTACCCCACTCTCCCGAGCCGTCCCGGTCGCTGCTCCACCCCATCTGCATGTGGAGTCGCCAGCTTCTACTTTTCACCTGACAGTGAGGAGTTTCACCAGGGGGACGTAGTGCATGGGAGGATCACGCTATTCCCCCCCAGTTCTATTTATCTATTTGTTTCTATAGCCCAATATCACAAATTTGCCTCGGTGAGCTTAACAGCAACAAAACATCCTGTCCTCAGACCTTAGAGGGGGGAGTTCCCCCTCCCCCCATGAACAGGCGCCCCCGACTGACCAAAGGAGGTGGTAGTGCAGCGACCAGGACACATACTCACATCCGGCTTCCCAGCCGCAGACACGACCAAATTGTGTCTGTAGGGACGCCCGACCAAGCCGGAGGTAACACGGGGGATTCGAACCGGCGACCCCCGTGTTGGTAGGCAATGGAATAGACCACCATGCTACCCGGACGCCCCACATCTGTGTCTTCATCAGAGCAGAAGTCGACAGCGTTAGATCTAAAACTGAAATTAAGATTTAGGGGGATGATCAAAACCGAGTTCCCCCCGGTAAAAAGCCTCACCCTCCCCGAGTCCTGGATCATCTTCACATTCTCTTGTCCGAACTTGTCGGAGTACAATTTAAGCAGCCTCTGAGATATTTCGGACAGTGGGGTGAACTTGGGCTCTTTGTAGATGTACTCCTTTCCGTCTTCGTCTTCAAAGAAGCCCTGGGGACAGATGAGGACACACACAACGGTTATGAGCGTAGACACGGAAACAGCGAATCAGAACAAACCCCGTCTTCACAACAACACGAGGACACACTCAGCGGGCCGTGAGCACACTCACAGGTTGTTAAGAGTGAAATGGTCAACACACTCAGGGTTCGACCCTGAAGTGCAAGGGACGACAGAGTCCAAAACAATACACACACCCCTAAGTCTAATGAACACAGCAAACAGACACAGGACACGCTCAAAGACATTAACGGTCAGTCGACAGCGTCAGTTCGATGCTCTAAGAAGACAGACCAAAGGGCGCAGGCTGAGGAAGGGATTTCACACTATCAGTGGGTGCAGAGGCCTTCAGCATTCCCCTGAAATTCCTCATTAAAATGATGTTTTCCCAGTGTTTACATGGGAAAACGTTCCCGAAACAGGTGCAAAAAAAAAAAAGGCCAATCGTTGTTCACCCAGTGAAAGCTGGAATCCTGCTACGAGTCCTTCACAGGTTTACTACGTTCAGCACACTCAGGCCGGTAAACAGGTAGAAGGTAAAGGGGTCAAAGGTTAAGTAACACAGCAGAAACACAGCCGAGTGCATTAGCAAAGTGACACAACACAACCTACAGCTAGCTAGAGCAGTGCAACTGCAGCGCTGCCGTCACACAGATTTACCTCGGTGTCTGAGTCAGTAAACTGGTACTGCTATGAGGCGTGGACGACAGAAAACAGAACCATATGGTTACTCCATGAAGACCACCCACCAACCACAACGATCAGTCTACAAAACACCACAAGGTTTCACACTACTGCACCACCAGCTGGCTAAACCGCCATGCTGAGAGAGAGACAGAGACAGAGAGAGAGAGAGACAGAGAGAGAGAGAGAGAGAGAGAGAGAGAGAGAGAGAGAGAGAGAGCCTGAGGGAGAGCGAGCGAGATTGCGAGAGAGCGCGATTGCGAGAGAGTGAAAGCAAGCGAGCGAGAGAGACCTTGACAAAGAGAGAGAGAGATTAAGAAATAGTGAGTGAGAGAGAGAGAGGAAGCAAGAGAGAGATTGAGAGAGAGCAAGCGAGGCCTTGAGAGAGAGAGCGATTGAGAGAGAGAGCGAGTGAGAGATTGCGATAGAGGAAGCAAGAGAGAGATTGAGAGACAGCGAGCGAGCGAGAGAGAGAGATAGATAGATAAAGATTGAGAGAGAGTGAGTGAGAGATTGTGATAGAGAGATAGAGGAAGCAAGAGAGAGATTGAGAAAGAGCAAGAGAGAGATAGACAGATATAGATAGATAGAGAGAGAGGCATGGCTCTGTGGATATCAACTCTATCAAAGCATAATGGTAAAGAGTGACCACACCCTGACTTAGGTTTTCAGAGAAAAGATTTAGTCTGAAAGAAATAAATTAACCAAGCGGTGGAAAATTAGGGTCAGGAAAAATCAAACGCTAAAAACAAAGAAAAGAAAGAAACGAGGTGTGAGAAACAGAAGCAGAGACACTGAGCGGTGTGCAGAGCAGCACCGGTCCAGCGGCATGCAATACGGCCGCGGCGACAGAAAAGCGGTAGTGGTGAGTGTGCGTCACTGCCGAGCGCTTAGGCAACACACTACGACTGAGAAATGCGATGGATTACACCAACGACACACCACACGGCGACTCAGAGAGGCTAGCAAGGGGTACTGCTCAACTTACCGCTGCCTTCACAGAGGACAAAGAGCAGAGAAGGGAATTAGAGTTGCTTTCAGCCGCCCCGTCGCTCAGATGCTATTTAGTTTGTAATATCATCTTAAAATACATAAACCCACCAAACATGAACGGTTTTTAAATGGTCTGCAAATCACGTTGACGTTAGGAAAATCAGGAAAATGAATCATATATTATTAATATTTATCTGACTTTGCTACCACATATGATGACCGATCAACTCACCTGGCCAAAGAAGGCCACTCGGAAGTAGGTGCCCAGCAGTCTCTTGCCCGTGTGCATGACCTCCGTGACCTTGCTGTAGGCGCGATGGAGCGTGTCATACAAGTGGGCCAGTTTCTGTGTGGAATAAAGAGAAGAAGCTCGGTTTGTTCACAGACCGACAGTCCAACCCCCCGGGGCCCAACTTGAGGCTTTCTCTCGAGAGGAAAGTTGCTGGGTGTGAGGTGCCCGTACCTCAAAGTCCCTGCGCTTCTCGTAGATGGGGATGATGAGCTTGTAGATGTCGGAGATGAGCTCGTAACGCTCGGCTTTCCACAGTCCATCCGCACATTCCTCCAGCAGCTCCATCAGCACGTCCTGAAAAGGCAGAGAAACACTTAGTTGGATAGGGAACAATATACTTCCCGGTATATCACGTAATAAATTTACCCCACCCCCCCGAGCCGTCCCGGTTGCTGCTCCGCCCCCTCTGCCGACCTGGGGAGGGCTGCAGACTACCACATGCCTCCTCCAATACATGTGGAGGAGTCGCCAGCTGCCTCTTTTCACCTGACAGTGAGGAGTTTCACCAGGGGGACGTAGCGCGTGGGAGGGTCGCGCTATTCCCCCCAGTTCCCCCTTCCCCTTGAACGGGCATCTCGACCGACCAGAGGAGGCGCTAGTGCAGCGACCAGGAAACATACCCACATCCAGCTTCCCACCCACAGACACGGCCAATTGCGTCTGTAGGAACGCCCGACCAAGCCGGCGGTAACACGGGGATTCGAACTGGTGATCCCTGTGTTGGTAGCAAACAGAATAGACCGCCACACCACCCGGATGCTCACAAATCAAACTTTTGATAAAAGCTTGTGTGTTTCTGACATGTCAGCTTGTTTTTCTGGATTGTTGGTTAGCTAAAAACATGATTCAGACAAGCTAAATTTAGCTCTGTTGAACCGGCACACTAGCTTGCCCGACCAAGCCGGAGGTAACACGGGGATTTGAACCAGCGATCCCCGTGTTGGTAGGCAACAGAATAGACCGATACACTATCTGGAGGCCCCACAACATTTTAGTGTTGTTGACAAGGTCTGAAGTGAGAGTAGCAGTCATATGGTATGGATGTAAGAGCAAGGATGGCGGTTATTGTACACACCTTCATATGATATCAGCTTGATGACACGCTACTTAAAATAAAAGCTTTACTGGAAAATGATAAGCTGTGTGTGTCATTACCCATGAGAGTTTGACTGCGTTCTAGCGGTATATCTTCTGATAGTCTGGAACAGAACATGCTGATTCTATGTGACAATACTTTAGACAGCTAGCAAGTGATGACTTGAGGAGCAATGATACACTGAAGCTGGCAAAAGGCTTTGAGACATCCGTTTTGTGTGTGTAAGCCGAGCATTTGATGTATGGTGAGTACAAATGTGACCGATAACCATCTCATCTCTCAACTTATCTCATCATCAGCTGCTTCTACGGGGTCGGGCCGCGGTGGCAGCAAGCTAAGTAGGGCGCTCCAGACGTCCCTCTGCCCCAGCAATGCCCTCCAGCTCCTCCTGGGGGATCCCAAGGCGTCCCCAGGCCAGATTGGACATGTAGTCCCTCCAGCGAGTTCTGGGTCTACCCCGGGGTCTCCTCCCAGTTGAATGTGCCCGGAAAACCTCCAAAGGAAGGCGCCCAGGAGGCATCCTGATCAGATGCCTGACCACCTTAACTGGCTCCTCTCAATGCGAAGGAGCAGTGGCTCTACTCCGAGCTCCCTCCGGATGTCCGAGCTCCTCACCCTATCTCTAAGGCTGAGCCCAGACACCCTACGGAGGAAACTTGTACCCGCGATCTTACCCTTTCGGTCACTACCCAAAGCTCATGACCATAGGTGAGGGTTGGAACGAAGACTGACTGGTAAATTGAGAGCTTTGCCTTCCGGCTCAGCTCCCTCTTCACCACAACGGTCCGGTACAACATCCACATTACTGCTGGTGCTGCACCAAACCTGTCCATCTCCCGCTCCATCCTGCCCTCACTTGTGAACAAGACCCCGAGATACTTGAACTCCGTCACTTAAGGCAACAGCACAACCCCAACCCGGAGGGAGCAATCCACCATTTTCCGGTAGAGAACCATGGCATCAGACTTGGAGGAGCTGACTCTCATCCCGGCCATTTCACACTCAGCTGCAAACCGCCCTAGTGTGTGCTGGAGGTCGCGTTCTGATGAGGCCAACAAAACCAAATCATCTGCAAAGAGCAGAGACGCAATTCTGAGGTTCCCAAAACGGACACACTCCCCACCTTGGCTTGGCTTGGCCACCTTGGCGACCGATAACCAATCCCGAAATTTGACTTTTCTTTATGAAATCCAGTCAGATAAAACGAAGACGTCATCTCTAACCACATTTACTGTGAGTGAATATTTGACAATATGAAAGGACCATTTATTATCATTCCGGGTTGCATTGGTGGAGTGGAGCGCTAAGATTTTCCCACCTCATTGAAGTGGACATCTTGCATGCCTACGTCCTCCATCATGGATGCCTCTTCGTCAATATTTGGAGTCACCACACGGAACGCGGAGCAGCCCTGCTTGAACATGCCTGCAGAAATCATGACACAACTTCAGCACATCATTTCATCAATGAGCCCAACACTTCCTACAACAAATTAAAAGCTGTGAACAGTGTGGTAGAAACGAAAGAAAAAGGGAAGTGGTATGGCTGTAAATGTTTTCGACAAGGTGATGCAATTTCTTGTGAACAATGTGGAATAAAAACAACAAAAACAACAAATAAACAGCACCACTGTGTAGCAAACAAGAGCAACATCTGTTAGATTGTTAAAGCACCTTTTCTCCGAAGGTATTCTGCCACAAGTGCTGCAACATGCACATAGCACATGGCTGCCTGTAAACAACAAAAACACACCACGCCAAGTGAGCAAACTAATATTAACAGCATTTATAACTCTACAACACGGTATCACTCACAAACTTCCACGCAAGTACCACGATATATAAGAAGATGGAGGAAAATAAAGCCAGTCGAGTGCTTACTATCTCAGCCTGTACGGAAACATCCCCTACACATGAGCCAAAACAGACTATTACTCCCTTGTTAAACTGGCCGCCACTCCCTCTGTAAGTTCAAGCCATCACTCTACAACTTGACCCAGTAGCGTGGCTGACCACAGACCTCGGACAGGTCTCCGTTCTTGACGTGGATGCGGGCCATGCTGTCAAGCCAGGTCTTGCGTAGCTCAGGCGTGCTGGCGTAAGACTTGGCCAGGCTGTACTGGAGGTCCACCAGCATCTCCGGGTCTCGCTCGTGCTCCTTCATCTGAGCTGTGGCCATTAGAACCGTTTTGATTCGTTTGGTCAGGTCCTTCACATCTGACGGGAAAGCGGTGTTCTGTGGAGCGATCAGAATGACAACTGATAAGAATGATTCAATGACGACCAAAACGGGGTAATTAAAATGTGTTTGAGGCTGTAAAGTAGATTATGCAAACTTTTCTCCTCTTTTTCTCCCAATTTTGGCTTGTCCAACCCCCCCCCCCCCTTTTTGAATTTTCCCTTTTTCTCCCCAATTGTATCTAGCCAATTACCCCACTCTTCCGAGCCATCCCGGTCACTGCTCCGCCCCCTCTGCTGATCCGGGGAGGGCTGCAGACTACCACATGCTTCCCCCGATACATGTGGAGTCGCCAGCTGACTCTTTTCACCTGACAGTGAGGAGTTTCACCAGGGGGACGTAGCATGTGGGAGGATCATGCTATTCCCCCCAGTCCCCCTCCCCCACTGAACAGGCGCCCCGACCGACCAGAGGGGGCGCTAGTGCAGTGACCAGGACATATACCCACATCCGGCTTCCCACCCACAGACACGGCCAACTGTGTCTGTAGAGATGTCCGACCAAGCCGGAGGTAACACAGGGAATCGAACTGGTGATCCCTGTGTTGGTAGGCAACGGAATAGACCGCCATGCCACCCGGACGCCCCCATCTGAAGGTTTCTATGGGGAACTGTAATGTGTGCAGAGGCTCAACCCAAAGCTCTACAGGCACCCCACCACCGCTAGGAGTCGCAAATTGCGACGGCAGGACAAACTATCCCAACAGGCTCATGAACTGGGAATACTGGTGAGCTGGAGGCAACACTGGGGCTCAAATTGTGACGCTCAGTTTAAGAACGCTTGCATAGTCCGCCGTGCCCCTTCAAGTGCCCCAAGTTTGCACATTCCTAAAATAACAGATTACAGAGAAAGTGGACCACAACGAGGAACATCAGTGTACTTCAGACCTTGATGGCCCTGTCACTGTTGGCACAGTTGTTGATTATCGACAGAGACTGCTGAAAGCGAGTTCCTCCAATCCCGATGACATCCGCTATCAACTGGCTGACGGCGATTACCACCTGAAGGGAAGGGCGGATGAGATTTTATCAAAACCCCAAGCAAACTGACGTCAATAACCACAAGCTGTTCCTTTACACGAACTACCCAGAGCCGCAGCAGGACCGTCCTTACCTGTAAGTGCGTTCGGACAAACGACTTGCGTCCCGTGTAGTCGAAGTTGCTCTTCATGAGGAAGTAGAGCAGGTGGGCCGCGTCACTGCGGATGGAGCTCAGCTTGGAGTTGCAACACTTGAGGATCTCGTAGCAGAACGAAGCGCACATGTCCGCGCGGCCCTCGAAAAATGTGCAGGGAAACTAGGGAGGGAGATGGGGAGACGGCCGCGTCGTCAGATACGGCTACAGATACAGACGCGGCTCACGCAATGACGGAGGAAGAACACGTCCCACCTTGTAGATGAAGGTACGCAGTGAGGTGAAGACCTGCTTGAGGGCCGTCTCTGATTGGTTGATCTGCAGGAAACAGAGGTGGACCTCAAACACCTTCTTCATGAGCGGGTTGTGGCCGTGGTCAGAACACAGTTGTGCCTGTGCAGAGGAAACACCAGAACAGAGATGAATATGTTCTCACCAGTGGTGTAACAGGGGCTAAATGCAGTTTACCCACCTTTTTATTTGCAGACTACAGTTTCCCCCGCGTTTTTTTAGGGCTGACATGACTTTACATTTAAGTAAGTTGTATCAAACTGATGCAAGTTATAGAGAAAAGCATATTTCATTGGGAGAATGAATAAATTAATGCGGTTCTGAAAATGGGTGGCACGGTGGCGCAGTGGTTAGCGCAGTCGCCTCACAGCAAGAAGGTCCTGGGTTCGAGCCCCGGGGTAATTCAACCTTTGGGGGTTGTCCCGGGTCATCCTCTGTTTGGTTTGCATGTTCTCCCCGTGTCTGCGTGGGTTTCCTCCGGGGGCTCCGGTTTCCCACAGTCCAAAGACATGTAGGTCAGGTCTATCAGCCCTACTAAATTGCCTCTAAGTATGAATGTGTGTGTGTGTGTGTGTGTGGGGGCCCTGTGATGGCCTGGCGGCCTGTCCAGGGCGTCTCCCCGCCTGCCGCCCAGTGACTGCTGGGATAGGCTCCAGCATCCCTGCGACCCTGACAGCAGGATAAGCAGTTCGGATGATGGATGGATGTTCTGAAAATATTGTCCATATTGGTAGTTGATACTCTAATGATGATCACCAAATATCATAATTTATCCACATTTTTATTTACCACTACATAATGATAAAGAAAGCAAAACAGAGCAACACAATGACATTGTGGAACATTAATTACTGTTTACATAGTTAAAGCTACTACCCCGAAGATTTAAGAGCAAACAAAAGTCTTTTTCGTCATGTTCTATCACTGGCATATTCCTGATGAGAGCTAAACTGTGGATAGGTAACATGTCTTTGTATTCGCTGATTTAAACGGCTAATGTTGGGTCGAATTTGAAATGCTACTTAGTGTTTCAAGTCTTCAACAGAGCAGCCAAACACAGACAAAGAATAAGGCAGGAAGTAGCAGGTTCGAGGAAGAAAGAGGAAGCAGGAAGTTGTCGCAAACAAGCAGATAATATCAGACAAAGCTTGTAGGAGACCTTCAACTAACAGACGCTACGTCAGGGGCAAAGACTCAGATTCAACCATGCTTTGTCTGGCTGTGTAGGCGGTGCTGATGAAACAGCACTGGCCGGCTGTTCACTTTCATGTGGACGTCTGGGATTTTTAGTGGTCAAACATCAGTGTGTCTGAATGAATGAAAGCTACTTTATTAGACATAATCCATCCATTCATCCATCCATCATCCATCCATTATCCGAACCGCTTATCCTGCTCTCAGGGTCGTGGGGATGCTGGAGCCTATCCCAGCAATCATTGGGCGGCAGGTGGGGAGACACCCTGGACAGGCTGCCAGGCCATCACACAGGGCCCCACACCCCCACATTCATACCTAGGGGCAATTTAGTACAGCCGATTCATCTAACTTACATGTGTTTTGGACTGTGGGAGGAAACCCATGCAGACACGGGGAGAACATGCAAACTCCACACAGAAAGGACCTGAGACGGCCTGGGGTTCGAACCCCGGACCTTCTTGCTGTGAAGCAACAGCGCTAACCACTGGGCCACCGTGCCGCCCAGTATTTACCAGCATCACCACAGGTGTTGATAAATTAAAATAAAAACAAAACAAAACAAAAACAACTAAATTATTGCAGCTTAGAGTACTCAGTGTGACAGATATATCAAGTGGTGCTACAACAAATAAAAAATTCTTGAGAGAAGACGGTTAATGAGGTCACATGTTAATGAGGTCACACGTTACCTTGAACCCCATGATGAAGATGCTGAGTGTGTCCAGGACAGTCAGGCACACCTCAGTAGCGATGTTGGCCTCCAGGAGGGACTGGTTCAGCACGTCCGCGTCCGAGTGGCTGTAGGCTGCAGGGAAGACGGCACAAAGCTGTAGCTCTTTTCATATTACCAACACAAGAGTATCGCCACGAAGGTCAGTGAAAAACAGGATGCAGAGCACGTGGAGACACATTAGTAGTTTAGGCAAAGCCATGGCTAACGAGAAAGAAAATTCAACCGGAGTTGAGTTCGATAAGTTGATGAGAGCTTCATTCCAAAATGATAAATCATTACACATGACTGGTGGCACGGTAGTGAAGCCCATCACACAACGTCATCACGACGACACACAGTTGGGATGTTTTGCTTACATAAAGCACCGTTTCTGAGAACGCTATCATCCGTTTTCATACTCACGGATCCAGTTCAGGCAGAAGTTTTCCGTTTAATTACCAATTTGGAATGACACCCTTCATGGTTTTTTCTTTTTCTTTTTTACATGGATTCTTTTCAGAAAATGAAATTTAACTGTGAATTTGATTTAAAGTGATGAGGAAAAGAGCAGGGCAGAGGGACTGAATGGATGTGATGAAGGCTAGTTTTCATTGAAAATGGGCATGCGCTAAATTCAACCAGCAACGGTCTGCAAAACTGCCTGTCGACCTGACACGTTCTTACCATGGTCTACAGATATTCCAAGAATACTCGAAATCTTTCTTACACTGAAAACACAAAAAAATTGTCTTTATTAAATGATGCCGTTGAAGAGCCCTGCCACACAGCCCAACCTCTGTGGGTACAGTAAAGTTAAAGTTCATCTGACCGACCCATATCAGCACAATCTGAAGGATTTCACTTGTATCCGTTTGACACTGGGCTGGGTTTGGTACATTGAAGAGGATAGTAGAGGAAGAGGAAGATGAAAATGATGATGATGATGTTGAAAAGCATAATGTGTCAGACTGCGGAGGGGCTGGAGTCGCTATAGCTGATGGTTTACCGGTGTACTAGACCGGTCAGAACTAGCACCTTTTCCCTTTCTCTCAAATATCCAGTCCAGTGAAAATTGTGTGACATCTTTTACTTTATCGGGGGTTTTTTTGTTTTTGGATTTTCCCCCCTTTTCTCCCCAATTGTATCTGGCCAATTACCCCACTCTTCCGAGCTGTCCTGGTCTCTGCTCCACCCCCTCTGCCGACCCGGGGAGGGCTGCAGACTACCACATGCCTCCTCTCATACATGTGGAGTCACCAGCGGCTTCTTTTCACCTGACAGTGAGGCGTTTCGCCAGGGGGATGTAGCATGTGGGAGGATCATGCTATGCCCCCCAGTTCCCCCTCCCCCCAAACAGGTGCGCCGACTGATCAGAGGAGGCGCTAGTGCAGCGACCAGGACACATACCCACATCCAGCTTCCCACCCGCAGACACAGCCAATTGTGTCTGTAAGGACGCCTGACCAAGCCAGAGGTAACACGGGGATTCGAACCGGCGATCCCCATGTTGGTAGGCAATGGAATAGACCGCTACGCTACCTGGACGCCATTTATCAGGTTTGTTAATGAAAATTACCCAAAATATTAAATCTGTTGTTGTTGTTTTGAAAATGTGACGAAAGCGACAAGAGAAACTATCCTCCTGGTGATCAACACAATTACACCATTTAAAAAAAACAATCTTCTTCTGAGAATAGATTACATCATTTAATACCCTGATTTAATTAGACAATTAATTAAATCCTCAACAGTCTGTCCGTTGGTCTGTTTTTGAACAGTTGCCTAGCAACACCATCCAATAAAGTGTCTTGTCTTGTGAACTCAGGGCCACGCCCCCACAACCTCCTGGGAATAGGCTGTGTTGGGGGGGGGGGGCTAAAACAGTTACAACAAATCAAATGACTCTCCTAATGAGAGTATTCCATGATAAAACATGATTTAATTAGGATTACTGGACTGGATTTTTTTAGCCAGAGAAATCTGTCTGACGTCTGTTGCTCAGACCACCTGGAAAGTCTCTTATGTGCAAATGTCCTGTGCACAACGTTACAGAAAGGTTCGAGTTATAGGTTTAGAGCGGTGGTGGTGCCCAACCCTACTCCTGGAGAGCTACCCTCCTGCCGGTTTTCAATTCAATTCAATTCAATTTTATTGTCATTAAAAACAATGTGCAGGCACATGTTAAAAATGAAATGAGGGGTTCACTCCAACCCTGATTTTTAGTCCTTTTTTTTTATTTGGATTTTCCCCCTTTTTCACCCCAACTGTATCCGGCCAATTACCCCACTCTTCCGAGTTGTCCCAGTTGCTGCTCCACCCCCTCTGCTGATCCGGGGAGGGCTGCAGACTACCACATGCCTCCTCCCATACATGTGAAGTCGCCAGCCGCTTCTTTTCACCTGACAGTGAGGAGTTTCACCAGGGGACATAGCACGTGGGAGGATCATGCTATTCCCCCGTCCCCCTCTCCCCCTGAACAGGCGCCCCGAACGACCAGAGGGGGCGCTAGTGCAGCAACCAGGACACATACCCACACCCAGCTTTCCACCCGCAGACACGGCCAATTGTGTCTGTAGGGACGCCCGACCAAGCCGGAGGGGATTCGAACCAGCGATCTCCGTGTTGGTAGGCAACGGAATAGACCGCTATGCTACCTGGACGCTTCCTCTCCAACCCTGATTTAACACATCTGATTCAGTTAATCAAGATCTTGGTCAGTAGGTAATTAGTAGAATCAGGTGTGTTAAATTAGGGTTGGAGTGAAAAACAGCAGGGTGGTAGCTCTCCAGGAGCAGGGCTGGGCACCACTGGTTTAGAGTTAGGGTGAAGGTTAGAGTTTGGGTTAGGGTTAAATGTAACCCTTCGTCATGGAAACAAGTGTCACTGGTTGACAGCGCAGGGAGAAGGTGGGAGCCCCTGTGTGGTTTAGGATGGTGGACTAGCGACTACCAGCGGACCCTCCATATGTGGGATGTCTGACGAGTGTGCAGTACGGGGGCACTTACTGTGGTTATATGTGTATGAGTTATCCAGGCTGCTGAGCTGCTGTAAGCGGGCATGCATCATTCCCGCCCTGTTACGGGACACAGGCAGAGTCTGAGACTTCCGCTCATGTGCTAATGGTCCCGCCCCATCCTGGTTCCTGATGAGGAAACGGGACACTGTTAGAGAGGTGGCCGACTACCGGCGAAGCAAGGGTTAGTCAAGCAAGTTAGGGTGGGTAATCAATAAACTCCCTTCTACATACGGGTTGCAGTATGTGGCTGATTTAATCTCCAAGTCTTTTCAAAATATGGCGACAAAGAAAGTTCCCGCTCAAACTGACCGGAAAAGATTTAATTCAAAGATTTTTGGATATATTTTACATACGTGCCCTCGCTCATCCTGCCCACACTTTACTCACTATGTTAAAACACACATGAACAAAGAAAGGTTGTGTCCGGCATGCACTTATATATTATCGCATAGCAGCGTTGAAGCGGCCAGCTGCAGCCACAAGCCATGCCAGTGAGGATGAGATAAGCACAGCAGTTGTGTCACAGCACGGCAACTTTTCCATGAGGTGGAGGGACAGATAGCATGCTGTTAGTGCAGAGAGATTTCATCTGAACCCTTACCAAAGCAGGACAGGACAGGAGCCAGGCTTTATTTCTTTTCACAATGTTAAACTTGCCAGCATTCAAGTGAATAGAGATAGAGAGTGATGGCAGGTTAGACAGAGAGAGGAAGAGAGAGAGAGAGAGAGAGAGAGAGAGAGAGAGAGAGAGAGAGAGAGAGAGAGAGAGAGAGCACTCAAAGCCCAAAGACAATCAAGGCCATAAGTCCCCCATAGTAGAGAAAGTATGTTTGCTCGCATGAAATTGGATTTATTGTATGTCCTACAGTCCAACATATGTATTTAGACATTTAGACACAATTCACAAATAAGTACACACAACACACCATTACAGCACTTCACAGTCACGTCAGGGAACACATCAGTATTAAGTTTAAAGGAAGAGGGGCTGGAATGAATCAAACTAACGGCTGCTTCGTTGTATCTGACGGTATCTTCTCCAGAGCATAACTACTGCACATCCTTCAGACGATCTCAAATCTCATCTTTAGAGCTAAACAGATTTTCCAATTCCTCGAATATTACAAAACTACAGCAAACTACATGAGATACTTACGAAATTAATTTAGGTTTAAACTCTAGTAAAGTGATCGTGGTTTTAGCATAAATCTATAACCAAAGACACAGTTCACTTAAGTCAGGCTTTGACAGCATTACCTGGCGATGTATCTCTTTCCCATATATCTGAACTGATGGAGACACACTCTGAGGACCAAAAAAAACCCCAAAACAAAACAAAAAAGAGGGAGAAAATGAAGACTCGGTCAATGCAAACTTATCGATTTAACATACATCAGGATGTTCATGGTAACAATCAAATATCTTACTCGACTAGAGTGAAAAAATCCATCAGCTCAGCTGATGAAGCCTTGTTCCAGTATGTGAACAAGGCATCTAAAAGGGAAGAGATGGACAAATTACACACGGCATTATTTGATTTGCAGGGTAGATTTGCAATACAATGCAACGCAATGAAATGCGATGCGACGCAGTGCAATGTGATGTGACGCGATGCAATACAATACAATGCAATGTAATACATTACAATGCAATGCAGAAATGCAACACACTGCAATAATACAATGATATGCAACACAATACAATGCAATGTAACGCAACACAATGCAATATAACGCAACGCAACACAATACAATACAATTCAATGCAATACAACCTGATGTATCCCTATAGCTACCCCTACTTGAATAAGTGTTGTTGAGTACGAGACGGATAGACCTGTAACTTTTAAAATCTATTTATTTTCTCTATAACTGTAAACTTTGTGTTTTTATTCTTCAACATTTGCATGTAGTATCCTGTTCTACGTATTGGCTTTCTTTCTCTTCTTCTACCACCAAAAGAACTTAATATCCATCCACCCATCCATCCATTATGCAAACC
Organism: Lampris incognitus; assembly: GCF_029633865.1. Lineage (NCBI taxonomy): Eukaryota > Metazoa > Chordata > Actinopteri > Lampriformes > Lampridae > Lampris > Lampris incognitus. The sequence goes on from NC_079221.1 coordinate 6,424,923, forward strand.
ACAACCCGGAGAGTAGAACTCAATATCAGAATGCAAATTAACTTGAGTCGACCTCAGTACTGTTGACACTTGTCCTAATGATTGCTCCTTGCTCCGTTGTTTTGTTGTCCTTCCTGTTCTTGCTGTCTTGTGTAATTTGCTTTGGAATAATTATATCTAATTATGGTCATGAACTGAAATGAATCAACAGAGGTAGTGATTAGCTCGAGTAGTGCTGGGCAATATGGAAAATATTACAAAGATCACAGGGACTCTTACAGAACATTGATATTTTAATTTCACTGAGTAGTATTTTTGCTGTCTGTTTTTATGATGCTAGACAAATAAAATGGATTATATCTTATATCACAATATCTGCAAAAATACCATATTAAAGAGTCCAACTGGGGTTAATCACACTGAACTCTATCTTTTTATGTTTTCATACTTTAATTTCTTTTTAGAAATGTCTTTTTATCTTATTCTGTATTTCTTATTAATATCTTTTTATGCTAGTAAATCCCTCTGAACTGCCTTTGTGGATGAAATGTGCTGTACAAATAAGCTCAGCTTGCATCGTCTTGCCTTGAACCCGAACTGACCCCGAACAAACTAAAACTAGTTTTCAAATAAATATTCACTTCAAATATTTCAGATCTAGTTTAGTGGGGAAATGTTCGGTAATAGGATTCTCTTTATCATAAATTTAGACAACAAAACTGTTATCATGATATAATATCAGACAGACAGACGGATAGATGGATAGATAGATAGGTGGATGGATGGATGGATGGATGGGGGTGTAATCCAAGATGGAGATCTTACCTTCAGACATGCTTTTGAGCACGTGGAGGAAACACATGAGAAGGCTCTTGATCTCTGCCTGGTCCAGTTTGTCACATCTCAGCAGGGTGTTGCTGCCCAGGGCCGAGGCAGGCTGGTTCTGTACCACAAAGACACCGCTCAGAAGGAGAGACAGGCAAAATACAAATCCCTCGCTCTATGCTGTCCGTCCTCATGACCTTTGACCCCCGAATTTGGGTTTCCGGGTCACAGATCAGCGTCAAACTAGTCTCGATCTGTGTCCAGGTAACCGGTCCCTCTGCATCATAAGCCGACGCAATACAATCAGCGTCAGCATCCCTTTTAGCCACCAAGTTCAACAGATATGTTGGTTTTGTTTTGTTCTTGGTTAACTGTCACAGCAGGTGAAACTGCAGTGTAATCTTATCAGTCAATCCTCTAATGCATTATCCCCCTCTATTTCAGCTGAGAATGAATTGGTTTTCTGGAGGCCTGGGTTTGGAGTAGTCGATCAATTCTAATGGAGTCAGTCACTCGGGCCTAGCAGGGCTGTAAGCGTTGAGGAGGGATCGCCAGTTGAGCTCTAAATGGACCTCATTACCACTAGCTCACCAAGCTGAGATAAACAACGGAGACAAACAGAAAACCAAAGCAGTGGAGTAATAACAGCCCTACCACAGGGAGGGACACGCCAGTATACAGCAGCACGTTCCTTTGCCAGTCTCCAGACCGTGAAACTGGCTGGGGATGACTTCATGGAAAGGGTGACGCGACGGTTTCCCTTAAAGGACATTTTTAAAGTCCAAAAGGAAGTTGACGTCAGAGAAGCTGACTGAAGAATGTGAAGCTGCAGTGCAGTAATTTGCCTGTGAATCTTTTTTTACCGTTCAGAGATTCAGAAAGAGTAGTTAATTTGGGAATATATTAGGGGGGAATTTACTCATGACTGCCCTCTGTTTCCGAGCCGTTTATGCCAATTAATTCTACCACACGTATGTCACAAATAAGAACAGGGACCATGGAGTAAACAATCCATCCATCCATTATCCAAGCCGCTTATCCTAAGTAGGGTCGCGGGGATGCTGGAGCCTATCCCAGCTGCCATTGGGCGGCAGGCAGGGAGACACCCTGGACAGGCCGCCAGTCCATCACAGGGCCCACACACACACACACACACACCTATGGACAATTTAGTACGGCCGAGTCACCTGACCTACGTGTCTTTGGACTGTGGGAGGAAACCGGAGCCCCCGGAGGAAACCCATGCAGACACGGGGAGAACATACAAACTCCACACAGGGGATGACCCGGGACGACCCAGGACCTTCTTGCTGTGAGGCGACCGCGCTTACCACTGCGCCACCATGCCGCCCGGAGTGAACAATAAAAAGAATTAATTCATATTAACTAAAAACATCCTTATTTGTTCCCCGTTGTGTCGTAGATTTAGAGCAAGGGTGACACAGCACACGAGAGAGGAGTCGGTAAAGTGAAAAGCCTTGTTAACGGACACGCTTGTTATGCAAAAGAGAACAGGAGGAAAAAAAAAAGAATCCCATGAAGGCCTGCGGCACAGCAGCTCTGCTTCACGACACCAGAGGAAAAGCGGGGCGGAAACCCTGGCAATCATCTGGCAAAGAAAAGGCTCGAGGCGAAAGGGCGGAAACACACAAACTTCACACACACACTTCACATTCCCATACGGGACACTCCTATAAGAGGGTGGGGTGACTGAGAAGGAGGGAGGTGTAATTTTTATTTGTTTTAGACTGTTTTTTGTACTTGAAGTGGTACGCTGGCCTGCGGGGCGCTCTCCGCCACACAGGGGACAGAGAGCAGGGAGAAGTCCATGGTGACACGCTTGGTGCGCACGGAGAACATTGACTCCTCGGCCTCCGTTAAGAAGCGCAGGACATTGACAGAGTGTCTCCGCACAAACTTCTCCTTCTGCCGCAGCCAGCCGCACAGGGGAGGGCGGGGACGGGGGGTGGAGGGGGATGGAGGGGGGTTAATGGTACAAGTTAGCAAGGCGTGACATTGTCATACAACAAGGGGGCCTCAGATACGACTCAAGACACGGTGAACTCGGGTACAACTCTCCCGTCACGGGCGACCCTACGCGGAAATACCGGCGTACCTGAACAAGTCTGACAGTCTTGAAATCGCAGAAATATCTCATCGTCTTGTTTCAAGGATCACTCAGAACCTACAAGCAGTTTTGTCCAGTAACTGCATGATTTAACTTCACGAGCGATGCTTCAGGCGAGACAGAATATCTTAAAATCGGTGCAATTTTAACTTGCTTAAAGATTTCTGGTCTTGTTTTGTTTGAAGAAATCTTACCTATTTAAATATTTTACGGCACAGGCTAATTATTTGGCTTGTTTTAGGGATTTTCTTACTTGAAAATGCTAAATTTTGTCTGAATTTTGACATGACATTTTTGCACAGCCCAACTTAGTTTCTAGCGAACAATGCTTGAAATGGTTTCCCGGGCTTTTCTCAGCGGTCCTCGAGACGTACCTTATCGAGAGAGTTGGCCTTGTCGTTGTTCCTCTCGGACAGGCTGTTTCCGGAGTCGGTGCTGATGAGGGAGCCGCGGGAATCAGCATGACGCACCGAATTTATATTTGGGGTGGAGGACGTGTGCGGCGAAGCTGTTAGAAATAACAGCAGTGTTAGGTTCACAAGGGCCACACCCTTGCAAGTCTTAATCTCCATTTTTCAGCACCATCATCTTGCTCACCAGTGCCGGAGATGACTCCAAAAACGTCCTTGTGTAGACTCGTGTCCAGGAAGGTGCTGGACCTCGGCGGGGTTATGAGGGCATTGGCCAGGAGGGAATCATCTCTCCCGTTCTGATGCAAAACAGGGAAAAGTGTTAGTGAAGATGGCTCTAAAAACAGAGCTGTGAGTTCCTATCAGCAGCCACTAGATGGCTCCCTTACATTGCTAGCTGAGTGGACGCTGAACGGCGAGACCTCCTTCACATTCAGCCTGTTCACATTCTCTTGGAGCAGACCAAACAGGGGCAAATAGAGGGTGGCCAACCTGGCTTGCTGGCTCTGAAATACAAATCAGTTGATCAGCCTTACATCTTAAAACAGTCACCCATCACGCTGACTCTAACTGTGGAGGGAGGAAGAGACAGGGGTATGGAGGGACCGCTTACCTTGGAGGTGTAGCGGTCATCGAAGGTGTGCTTGATCATCAGGCTCTTCAGCACCTGGATGGATATCTGACGGATCTCCCTGAACTCCTGCAGAGCCGCACCGACCTCCCTGAGGAGCAGCCCGACCAGGAAGTGGTTCTTACAGAAGTCGTCTGTCAGCGAGTAGTCGAGCTGAAGGTCTGCGAGGACGAAGAGGAGAGAGACAAAGAAAGATTGGCTAACGGAGTCGCGAAGATGCAATCCAAGGATCTCGAGAAGGTAGCGAAAGCAAAGCACCAAACAGAATAAATCTCAACAGACTCTGATTACAGAACCACTCTAGCAAACAGAAGCAGATTTTTACAATATGACCAGAAACAAGCTGGGAAGACGGCAAGAAACGCAACTGACTGTAAAAACCCTGTGAGCAAGTTGAAACACAGCATCTCCCTTGCTTATAATTAAATTTGGTGAAATATGAAATATCGCACCCCCCATACACGGCAAGGCTATTTAAAAAGGTGAAAATATAGGGCGTCCGGGTGGTGTGGCAGTCTATTTCGTTGCCTAACAACACGGGGATCGGCAATTCAAATCCCCGTGTTACCTCTGGCTTGGACTGTCTGCGGGTGAGAAGCTGGATGCGGGTGTGTGTCCTGGCTGCTGCACTAGCGCCTCCTCTGGTTGGTCAGGGAGCCTGTTTGGGAGGGGGGGGGGACTGGGGGGATAGCATGATCCTCCCACGCCCTACGTCCCCCTGGCGAAACTTCTCACTGTCAGGTGAAAAGAAGCGGCTGGCGACTCCACATGTATGGGAGGAGGCATGTGGTAGTCTGCAGCCCTCCCTGGATCGGCAGAGGGGGTGGGGCAGCAGTGACCAGGATGGCTCTGAAGAGTGGGGTAATTTGCTGGATACAATTGGGGAGAAAAACGGGGAAAAATCACCCCCCCCCAAAAAAAGTGAAAATATCTCAGTTTGAGATTTTTCTCAACATATTGTATTTGCGTAAATAATAGAAATAAACAAACTGGCATATTATTTGAGACACAGATTCAAATAAAGGATGAGTAAACCAAACCGAAAGTGACAGAAAAACACTGCCCCAATTTGATGTGAACAAAACGAGAAGTCCTTGTTTTTCTCTTAAATGACAACTATATCGGTTGTCAGTATCAGTACACTGTCCCTTTTTAGTAGATGTGTTTTACCACCAAGCAGATTTCATTCAGTAGAAAAATATATATACATATATATGAAAAAAAAATAGATCCCAGATTTAAGTTTTGTTAGGAGGTCATAAATACCAAACCGCTGAGAGAGAAAACCCACCCAGACATGACTCCAATCGCACACACATCACGGACAAAAAGCCAGAGTTCATACCGAAATAGTTCATGTGCGGTGTAATTTTTCACGATGAAACCGACAGACAAACAAATCGTCCCACACACCCAGAGCAGGAAACGACGCCGGCGACCGACTTACCCAGCTCAGGTTTTTTCAAGGGATTCATATGACTCGTTCTGATCAGGGTTGATGGACACAAATCAAATAGTTCTGGTTTTGTATTTTTTTCTTTTTTTAATGAAATCAAAATCAATGTATGAATGAATGTATTTGAATCTATGCATCAATAAATAAATGTAAATAAATCGATGTATTTGATACATTTTAGATTTTTTCCACGTTTTTCTCCCCAATTGTACTTGGCCAATTACCCCACTTTTCTGAGCCGTCCCGGTCACTGCTCCACCCCCTCTGCCGATCTGGGGAGAGCTACAGACTACCACATGCCTCCTCCCATACATGTGGAGTCGCCAGCCGCTTCTTTTCACCTGACAGTGAGGAGTTTCACCAGGGGGAGGAGCATACCATTCCCCCCACTTCTCCCCCCCCCGAACAGTTGCTCCGACTGACCAGAGGAGGCGCTAGTGCAGCAACCAGGACACATACCCACATCCGGCTTCCCACTCGCAGACACAGCCAATTGAGTCTGTAGGGACGCCTGACCAAACCGGAGGTAACACGGGGATTCGAACCGGCGATCCCCATGTTGGTAGGCAACGGAACAGACCGCCACGCCACCCAGATGCCCTGTACTTGATTCATCTGACGGCCTTTTGGCTGCTTAGTACACTAATGGATGTAGGCGGGTCATCAGGACTGTGATAGTGGTATTAGTACTTGACTGTGCAACAGCTTGACTTGTGCGTTTGTCTGGTTGTGACCGACTGAAGAGGCGTATGGAAGGCGATTAAAAAAAGATGAAATGTGCTGTTCCTTGACTAGAAGATAAAACATTTTGATGAAGAGCTCACCTTGAAATCGCTGTATCCTCCCCTTTCCAAAAGGCATGGGCAGATTCAAGGGGATGTAGTGCTCATGGTTGCAGATGACTCGCAGGAACTCAAACTTGAACTCAAACAGCGTCTGCATGTAGAAACACCGGGTTCATTAGGGAGGGTAAAAAAAATAAATCATTTTGCCAAAGTACAGCTGATAATGCTCAGACAGGACCTTCCTGATCCTCCCAAAGTCTCAGTTTAAAGTTATAAAAGGGACCACCCAGGACTTTGCTGCCAGGGGACCTACTGGCCCAAGGAGCACAGGCCTGCAAAAATGATTTCATCTCCAAATTTGTTTCTAATCTTCTCAAAATACATTTTTACACATAGGCTTTTAGAGTATTTACCACCACCAATCATATCCTTTGCTTTAAATCTCACTTGGCACCTACTCTAAATCTTTTCATTGTCGTTTCATTGTTCTAAAGCACCTGTGTTGGATGTAAATAGTGGTAATGATGATGATTATGGAGATGATTACCATTATTATTGCTTATAGTGCTACTGTCGAATAGATAAACAAACACTGGATTTATCAGATGAATGAGCGAAGATATTTTTACCTTGGGGTCTCCGGGCACAAAGCAGTTGATGTAGTTGTTGATCTGCTTGAAGGCAAAGCCTCTGTCCATCAGGGTGAAGCAGCGCTACACAACAAATCGGGAAGGGAGTATTTTCCTGTTCAGTTTAAACAACCAATAAAGTCGTGCAGGACTATATGTATGGTATTGTATACATTTTCTTATGCTCCCCAATTCTTTTTTTTTATGCCCCCCTTTTCTCCCTAATTATACTTGGCCAATTACCCCACTCTTCTGAGCTGTCTCCGTCACTGCTCCACCCCCTCTTGCTGATCCAAGGAGGGCTGCAGACTACCACATGCCTCCTCCGACACATGAGGAGTCACCAGCCGCTTCTTTTCACCTGACAGTGAGGAGTTTCCCCAGGGAGATGTAGCACATGGGAGGATCACGCTATTCCCCCCAGTTCCCCCTCCCCCCGAACAGGTGCCCCGACCGACCAGAGGAGGCACTAGTGTGGCGACCAGGACACATACTCACAATCCGGCATGCCACCCGCAGACATGGCCAATTGTGTCTGTAGGGACGCCCGACCAAGCCGGCGGTAACACGGGGATTCGAACTGACGATCCCCGTGTTGACAGGCAACAGAATAGATCACTACGCCATCCGGCCGCCATGCTCCCCAATTCTACTACACCAACACTTAGTCAAGGTAGATAACAACCAAAAAAAAAGAGAGAGAGAGAAAGCTGTGTTCGGCTGGCCATGCGAGGGGCAGATACAGTAGAATCTGACCTTGATAAAGACCGCCAGGCTGTGGTTGGCGTTTCTGGCAGCATCCAGGTTGTCTTTGTATTTCTGGGTGATGTGGGGCATCATCATGTTCACCAGGGTCTCCACAGTGTGATGGAAGGACGCCGAGAAACGCTGATTCCTGGAGAGCTGAGGGGCACATACGAGTTTGTTTTTACCACGACTGCTGTACACGACGCTAATAACCCAACATGACTCAGTTTAATCTTCGATTGAAGTGGTTATGTTACGCCAGATGGCGGTAGTCAGCATTCATTCCCTCTGTTTCTTTTGTGTGACCTAAGTACACTTGTGGGAGACCGCTGGTTTCCACAGTGGTGCTGAGATTACAGGGAGTTATGCCAACGGAGGGTGAATACAGGAATGTGGTTGGTTATGGGGTATGCGCAAGTGCAGCCAGATAAAATGCAGGGTAATGTGGGGAAGGAAGCCTGTAGACGGTAAAATTTTTTTACTTTGAACGCGGCACTGCAACTGTCCGCAAGACCGGGCACCATGTGAACTACAGCAAAGCATTTAAGCTATGCTGAAATAGAAAAAGAAAAGAGCTAGGGATCCTGACTGCATGTGCTGTGATGGACTTACCTTCACTTTACCACTCTCGATCAAGTGCTGAGCCATGGACTTGACCAAAGCTTCGAAGAAATACCAGGAGTACTACGGGGCAAAAAACAAAATCATGCACCGATTAATAAATCATGAAAGGTAAATTGACCTGCTATGAAAACGGAATACTAGTAGTATTCCTGTGCCGGTGCTAGAAGTAGTCACGCAGTTTGATTTAGCAGCCCTACGTTACCTTGAGCAGCTTGTTGCTAGTGAGGAAGTCGGTGGAGGGTTTCAGAATAGCAGTCATGGCTTTAGCCAGCTCCTCGTGTACTGTTCGGGTGGTGGAGGCTGCATATGGCTCAGTTCTGAACACATACTGCGAGAAAGAGATGCAAAAGGAGACGTATCAGTATTCCAGCACCGAATAAAGAAATAAAAAGAAAGGTTTATGTCGTAGGCTGAAAGGTGAACTGGGAATTCAACCTTCACATATGATCTCAGATAGTGCTCCAACCCTTCCTCATGGCACTGGGCAACAACGTGTATCATGACTCTGGAAGAGATCATCGGGGGAAAAAAAGCAGGTGTGAAGAGGGCCGACGGAAGGCGGCGTTATTACGCTTTCATGTTGCATCACAAACATACACACAGGCCTTGCTTTATGAAAGTTTCCAGGTGTACATTTGTGATCACAAACCAAATCCCAGTTGTGATTTGTAAACATCAGAATCAGAAAGAATCAGAAATCAGAAACACTTTGTCATTTGTCAAATCTGTCATTAACATAAACATGTTAATTTATTGAAAAGAATTAAATATAGAAATAGAATAGAATAGAATATCTGTCAAACAGTTGATACAAAACTAAGCAAGTAACTAAAGTGCAACTTATTCAAACTGATTTTCCAAGATTACAAAACAAACCTTTATCCAAACTATGCATGTTTGAGATTTAGTTTTACTTTTGCTTTGATGTCATTTTTAGATCAAATTTTAACATTGGGGTTTTGGGCGTCCGGGTGGTGTGGCGGTCTATTTCGTTGCCTACCAACACAGGGATCGCCAGTTCAAATCCCTGTATTACCTCCTGCTTGGTTGGGTGTCCCTACAGACACAATTGGCCGTGTCTGCGGGTGGGAAGCCGGATGTGGGTAGATGTCCTGGTCGCTGCACTAGCGCCTCCTCTGGTCGGTCGGGGCGCCTATTCGGGGGGGGGACTGGTGGGGAATAGCGTGATCCTCCCACAAGCTACGTCCCCCTGGTGAAACTCTTCACTGTCCGATGAATAGAAGCGGCTGGCGACTCCACATGTATGGGAGGAGGCATGTGGTAGTCTGCAGCCCTCCCCGGATCGGCAGAGGGGGTGCAGCAGCGACCGGGACGGCTCGGAAGAGTGGGGTAATTGGCCAACTACAATTGGGGAGAAAAAAGGGGGGGAATAACCCCCCCAAAAAACACTGTGTATTTCAGGGATAAAGAGAACTTACCGAGTGACGTTGACGGCGACGTCCTCCTGGGTGGCACTAGTCAGCACCCGAAACAGCTGATTCAAAATGGTGGGCAGGAACTTGATCATCACATGACTCTCCATGGCATGAAGACTCTGAGTGCAAAAAAAGAAAAGAAAAGTGTGACATCAAAAAGTTAGATATACAAAAAGCTCAACACCATAGTATAAATGTATTCGTAACACAACACAGATCCAAAGCGGAGTGGCGTACAGTGACAGGTAGAGTGTTACACATTGTGATTATGTCGGCTTAAGACACATTCTCATTCAGGACAATGAGACTGAAATCCTCACAACTGAAAATGGAGCGAGAGCCAACACGGTGTGACACTAAGAGGAAACTGAGCGAACAAACACAATAAGAGGACACATGAGAACAGAAATATGACAATCACCCACAACCTTTTGTCCAGTTCCTGCAAAAAGGCAGCAAAATGGGTACGTGGTGCATCGCTGTCCGCGTACAGGACGCTAACATAAGGTCCGTCAAGTCATTTGGCGAGCTGCCAGTGAAAACGGCGACTCCGCTTGACACCGCGTTTGACCTCTTAGCCATTGTTTGTGTGCACTGCCGTGTTTACAATAGCACCCAAGAGATGCATTGGGCTAAGTCTCCGTCGCCATGTCAATGTCCTAACCAGAGACAATGGACTGTGATTCCCATGGACTGTAGGCTATAGTCATGTCAGCTCTGTCCCACCCTGAGCTGAGTAAACAAACACTGATTTCTAAATATCCTGAGGAAATCAGACCAGAGATATGAGATAATGAGTGATAGAAATAGACGAGACAGGTAAAGCATGCAGACAAGATGACAAAGGGCATACCAGAACACGGTTAAAGGGAACCCCGCCAACCAGTTGTGTACTTGTGTTACTTATTTGCACAAAGGAGGATTGGGATTGCTTTACCTTCAGGTATTTGACCAGTTCTCCTCCAGATACCTGCGCTGCAGACGCTATGCTCTGACAGTGGTGAAAAAAATTGTGCAAATGTTGATCCTAGAGAGAGAAAAGACAGAGGTGAAATTACAACTAGGTCATCAGATAGCAGAAGTCCATCCGTTATCCGAACCGCTTATCCTGGTCTCAGGGTCGCGGGGATGCTGGAGCCTATCCCAGCAGTCAATGGGCAGCAGGCGGAGAGACACCCTGGACAGGCCACCAGGACATCACACAGGGCCGACATACACACACACACACACACACACACACACACACACACACACACACACACACACACACACACACACACACACACACATTCATACCTAGGGGCAATTTAGTATGGCTGATTCACCTGACCTACATGTCTTTGGACTGTGGGAGGAAACCGGAGCACCCGGAGGAAACCCACGCAGACACGGGGAGAACATGCAAACTCCACACAGAGGACGACCCGGGACGACCCAAAGGTTGGACTACCCCGGGGCTCGAACCCAGGACCTTCTTGCTGTGAGGCGACCGCGCTAACCACTGCACCACCGTGCCGCCCCATAGGGGGTCGGCCCCCTGTAGTCGAGCAGCTAGCGATGTCGCCTCGTGCTGCAGTACAACCCCGGATCGAATAAAACAGAAGCGACAAAGATAACTCAAAGGCGATTTCTACCAGAGGGCGTTCATGGCATATCCTCAGCAGACTAAATCTCTGCTTAAATTGGGCAATTGTTCAATAAATAGTCTAACAATTACTCACCTGAGTGTAGACGGTGGACACAAGGTGAGAAGACACCTTGAAAATTGGCTTTCCTCCATCCACCCATTTGATTTCAGGACCTGAATGCTGCAATAAAAAGAAACAGCTGCAATTCTAACAAATCTTACCAGAAATTGAGGTTTCAGTTAAAAATCCACCATTATTCACCTACATATTCACTTATAAGAGATATCTCCAATTATTTCTACCGACAGTTAATGATTTGACTCGTAGCTGTATACTCATACACATTCGACTAATAGTAAATAAGGTATAATTAGGGGTGGGCAATAATTCAATATTGCCATTTATCATCTTTCAATGATAGCGTTTTGGGATAAAATTGGGATATTATCATACTGTGATACTCAATTTTGTTGTCTAAATGAATGATAATGAGAATCTATTAATTGAAATTTCTCACAAGATGAGGTCTGAAATATTTGGGAGTATTATTTGAAAAGTAGTACCTCATGGAGAGCAACAGAGGAGGGATCTCGTCACAATATTATTTTCCGTATGGCCCAGCACTAGGTAAAATTTCTACTATTTGTAAAACTTGCAAGTTATTAACTTTTTCTGAATGTATTTTTGAATCTAAATTTAGTAATATTGTATTAATTTTGGGCCAACAGCAGCCAACAGTCCCTTTAAAAAAATAAACAAAAACAAAACACTTATGGATGTCCTGCTTCTGCACGTTACCTTGCTGACACCTTCCTGACAGCTCAGGTAGCCGGCCGGCAGGTTGGCAGCCACCGGGACGTGGTTCTCGTTCATGATCACCCGGCCGTCCTTCAGCAAAGGGAGCCAGGCGTAACCCACTGAGGAAGAGGACACCGGGTTTTGTACAAACAGCCTGACAGCCGGTAACCACAACAATAACCAGTACATGGAGCGGGAGGAGAGAATTTAAAGGGGCTATGTGCAGTATTTGGCTTTCCTGAAGCGTGATGTAACTGGAGAGTATCAGCAGGGAGGAAAAACTGATTCAGTAATACTAGGTAGTCCTAGTAAGGTAATACTAGTAAGGCAACAATAAGGTGAGTTTGATATCACAGCATTGCCAGTGAATCACAATTTTTTTTTTTAAAGCTTTTTCTCCCCAATTGTACCTGGCCAATTACCCCACTCTCCCGAACTGTCCCGGTCGCTGCTCACGCAATTCCCCCCAGTTCCCCCTCCCCTCTGACTGACCAGAGGAGGCACTAGTGCAGCGACCAGGAAACATACCCACATCCGGCTTCTCACCCGCAGACACGGCCGATTGTGTCTGTAGGGACGCCTGACCAAGCCGGAGGTAACACAAGGATTCAAACCAGCAACCTCCGTGTTGGTAGGCAACGGAGTAGACCGCTACACTACCCGGGACGCCCCACAAAGCACTTTTAATATAAGCAAACTGTCAAGTCATTTCAAGAGTTTACAGTGAAATGTGATGGAGACTCGCTGCAGGGTGTGTGTGCTCCTACCCTGTGTTTCAACAGTGTCTCTCTTTTTGGTGCTGGCCTTGCTGTTGCTATCACAGCTGACATGGAAGAAGGTAAAGAGCAGATGGTGCTTCTCATGGAGCTGGGTTGGCAGCTCAATTTTAAACTGTGGGAACGAAAAAACAAAACAAAACAGACACACTCCCGTTACTAACAAACACATATCATGTGATACGGTCTCATCTCCAGGCTGGTCATCACCGCACCGGAGGCGTTCATGAGTACAGCGGTTCGACGCGGGGCTCCTCACCTCGTCATAAAACTCGGGGTTGTGCTGGTGATGTAATACCGCAGCAAAGGCATTTTTGGTAAACAGGGGTCCTCCTGGTCGCCCGTAGATGCACTGTGGAGCGATTACAGCGGTTAGTCAACAATCAATCAACCAATCAATCAAGATGGGCTTCCCTTCACCTTGGGAACACTACGCCAGGAAATTGCTCCAGGAGACAGCGACTACAAGTTTACCTTGAGTGAGACGGCCTCCTCCTCGTCCGAGTCCCTGAACTCGATGCAGACAGCGATGTTCCTTGCCTGAGGACAGACAACACAGAACAAAGGTGACCTCTTCAGACGCGTGACGCGGGAAAGCGTCTGAAGCAAAGTGCTTCTGCAAAAGTCGGAGGAGAAACCGTGTAGTCAGAATATCTCCTGCATAATGCTCTCACCGAGAGAAATGGAAAAACCCCAGAAAACTAGCGCTGCACATAGCTGCTCACAGTACCTTTGCGAAGGACTTCTGGCTGTCGTACTTCAAGTTTTTCGGGTAGACGTAGAGGTGATTGTTGTAAATGGTGAAAGGCTGGGAGCACTTGGCGATGCACGGCACAAACTCCTCCACTTCGAAGAGGATGTTGTTCCTCTCACTCATATCAAACTGCTTCACAGGAATGTAGGATGAGGTAACACAATCTGCACATGGGAGCAGAGGGGAAGGGGCGGGGGGCGGGAAATCCATATAAACAGCCCTGCCGACAACGCCACCAATCTGACCTGAGAAGCACCTTCTCAGGTCGATGTGTTGAATCTGGAGAACTTACTTGTCAAGTCGGGGGCCACACTGTCAATGGTAACATCGAGGTTCCCTAAGATTACAGGTAGCTTGGCCATCTTCTCTGGCCTGAGGGAAAGAGGGGGGAAAGTCCATGTTATCATCCATGTTGGAGTAAATGGGAAACAGACAGGCGGCCTGGAATGAAATCGCCCAGGGTAACAGAGCCAAAGTGGATAGCAAAATATTTGCAAAAGGTGAGAAAGTGACTTTGGAAATGAGACTGGGCATTTAGGCACGTTGTTGAAGTCAAACTCTTTCAGGGCTAGTTGATAACATCAACATACGAACACGCCACCGTCATCTGCGAGATCGGTCTGATCCTTATTTAACAAGTGAAGGGTTGGAATCCCTCATCGGCGCATTGCTTACTTTCTGAAGTCAGCAAGCAGTTTGAACATGTCATCGTTGGACAGCTTGTTGCTGTCTTGTCTGTAGAGCGCCGAGAAGCGGGCACTTTTATCCAGTGTCCCTGAAGCATCTTTGAACAGAGGCCTGGAAAAAAAGAAAAAAAAGAAAATGTGTCAGAAACATCATTCACATCTGGCTTTCTTTGTTTCCTACGCTTGTATTAACAAACGTCACTGGATGTTCCCCTCAGTCTATTTTTCACTGGTCAGAGCCAGAACACTTACAGACTTCCTGACAGGCTGCACCGTGCTGCTGCTGCTGCTGGGGTGTGTGTGTGTGTGTGTGTGTGTGTGTGTGTGTGTGTGTGTGTGTGTGTGTGTGCGCGCATGTACATTCCCATGTGGGGACAATTGTTCCACTGAAGCAGTACTAAATACAATAAAATGATGTGATAAAAAGCTTACGAGAAGAAAAGTTTCACTTTTTCAGTTAAAAATAGGTCCAAACAATGTCATCACTCAACGGATATCAAAAACACATCCACTTCTTGAAAACATACATACACACACACACACACACACGGCGTCCAGGTGGCATGGTGGTCTATTCAGCTGCCTACCAACATGGGGATCTCCGGTTCGAATCCCAGTGTTACTGGTTTGGTCAGGCGTCCCTACAGACACAATTGGCTGTGTCTGCGGGTGGGAAGCCAGATGTGGGTATGTGTCCTGGTCGCTGCACTAGCGCCTCCTCTGGTCAGTCGGGGCGCCTGTTGGGGGGGGGGGGGATTGGAGGAATAGCGTGATCCTACCATGCGCTACGTCCCCCTGGAGAAACTCCTTACCGTTAGGTGAAAAGAAGCGGCTGGTGACTCCACATGTATAGGAGGAGGCATGTGGTAGTCTGCAGCCCTCCCCGGATCGGCAGAGGGGGTGGAGCAGCGACCGGGGCGGCTCGGAAGAGTGGGGTCATTGGCAGGGTACAGTTGGAGAGAAAAAGGGAAAAATCCAAAAAACAAAAGAAAAGAAAACACACACACAACATTATCGGAGTGAACCGCTACCTCGCTGCCCAGGCAAAGGGCATCCTGTAGTGGCCTAACCGGCTGCAGGCCAACTTGGCATTTTTCAGGACCTTCTGTGCCACCTGGTGGAAGAAAGAAACAGAAATGTGGTTTGAGCTTTCCCGTTTAGAGACACTTGGAGGAATGATCGCTCTCAACCTTATTCTTATCCAACACGGACCAACTCCTGTACACCCAGTTTTACTCTGCCATATTCTACCTCCTCACCTAGGTCGTCCGTCAGGACACCCCCTACAGGGTTTCGGTTGCGCATGTTTGTGTAAAGCATGGGGCGCTACTCCACGTGCAGTTCTATGGTTCTCCGCTAACTGGAGATTTTGTGCTTTTCCATTGTGAAGAAGCATTGATCATCTGCAAAGCCACAATGTCCCCCGGTCCACAACAAAAGTCTATCGATGAATGCACCTAGGACTACTGCTACCCACAGGAGTAGCAGGATTTATCATCCAGGTTTACTCCTCTAGATCCGCCGTGTTCTGCTCTGTTGTCTCCTGACAACGTTAACAGGATTACTGCAAGGAGGGCGTGGCTCTTCACCACGCACGGACGGTCATTCATCATGGAGAGGCTATATTTTGCACTTCACGTGATGCTGGGGTGTATGGAGACCAGTCTAGGACGCCACGAAAGGCCATCGAGGAAAGTTACTACTCCTATACTTAACCCCTTAAAACATATTCTCATGGCTTTAGATCAGGGGTCCCCAACCACCGGGCCACAGACCGGCACCGCAAAGCATTTGCTACCGGCCGCAAGGAAACAATATGATAGACAATATTCAAATAAAAGCCCGGTCCAGCTGGACCGTGTAACGCTACAGGGCTCTTAATTTGAAATGGATACTTGAAGTGTGTACAATGATGTAATTGCATCACTCATCACGTGGCATGCGGCAGACCAACGGTAACTAACTTCATAACTCAGAGACCACTCGGTCAACTCGCTACTAGCAGCTAGCTAGCTACCGTGAGTACTGGTAAAAAACAAACGCTGCTTGAGAGTTTCTTTCGGAAGAGGAAGGGGAGGTAAAAGGTCAAATGATGATGATGACGCAGAGACAGCAGAGGCTGAGACGGCAAAAAAGAAAAAAGAAAGCTTCCTTCAACAGGAAATACGACTAGTCATACCTAAAATACGGCTTTACTGCGACCGGAGACTCACATGCTCCGAGCCCCGTGTGTGATATGTGGAGACAAGTTGGCTAATGAGGCAATGAAGTCCCCGAAACTGCTTCAGCACGTTACTTTAAATGCTATGATACTACTGACTTACAACCCTAACCTATATTCTGGCCGCCATTAAACCACCCCCGCCCCTCCCCCTCCCCGGGTCCGCCAGAATACTGTCATTATTAAACTGGTCAAAGAGGAGGTTTATGGATGTGGTGAGGGAGGACATGCAGGTGGCTGGTGTGACAGAGGAAGATGCAGAGGACAGGAAGAGATGGAAACGGATGATCCGCTGTGGCGCCCCCTAACCTCGAAAGTAGTAGTAGTAGTATTAAACCGGGTCCGCGGTGCAAAAAAGGCTGGGGACCCCTGCTTTAAATGGATGACACTCACTCAGGCACATGCAAGAACCATGAGAGCATGCACTCCTTACAAGTTCACAGACACAGACACAGACACACAGACACACACACACAGCCTTGTGTGCTCAGATGCAGACTAATGAGGTCTCACACACAAATACACTGACACACATGCTTGCTCTCTCATGCACACACACGTTTTAACTTCCTTTTTCAAACCCTCTGAGACACATTACTGCCCACCGGAGCCCCTAAGTGGTGCATGATTACACTCATGCAGCCAAAGCCAATGTTTGTGTTGAGTGTTTGTGCGAAAGGCCTGCAATTTCTAACAAGAACAATCTGATCACCTATCACGCGGGATAATCTCAGGAAACTGCCGAGTGGAGCTGGCTGTGGGTGGGTCCATACCTTGGTGGAGTCCGAACTCTTCATGTACGGCTCGGCACAGTGGGTGATCCCCCCCTGGAGGACCTTCTCGATGCGAGCCACCAGGAAGATATCTGGGTGTGGGCACGTTACCGAGAACACTCCCTGTGGAGGAGGACACGTTCCAACAGATAAATGTTAAAAACAGACCTGCGTACGTCCACATCTGCATATAAAATCACCCACACATCTGGATGGCCGTAAACTTGTTGACCAACTTGGACATCGACCCAAAGCTTTTAAAAGTGGAGGAGTGTAAAATCTTTAATCATTTTTGTGTGTGGAATTTATTTTCTCTTTAACCGTTCACCATTTTACATTTAAATTTAAAAACTGATGCACAAAGGGTCCTTACGATGTTTATGCGACCTTAGAAACATTATATTAACCAGAAAGTGAAACCGACAAAGCAAAGGACAGACATGGAGGTGATTTTTTGGCGTGCAAATGGAGCGGGGGGAGGAATGGGGGCTATCATTCGGTGGGGGACAAAGTGAACATGAAGACTCCTTATACAGTGGGCTTGCAAAAGTATTCATAGCCCTTGAACTTTTCCACATTTTGTCACGTTTCGACCACAAACATAAATATATTTTATTGGAATTTTATGTGAAAGACCAACACAAAGTGGCACACAATTGTGAAGTACAAAGAAAATTACACAGGATTTAAAAAATTTTTTTACAAATAAAAAACTGAAAAGTGCAGTGTGCAAAAGTATTCAGCCCCCCTGAGTCAATACTTTGTAGAACCGCCTTTTGCTGCAATTACAGCTGCAAGTCTTCTGAGGTATGTCTCTACCAGCTTTGCACATCTAGAGCAGGGCTCGAAATTAACTTTTTTCCTCAGTGTCCCACAACTGTCCCGAATTCTACTCTGTATTGTCCCGGATATAACCAACAGTGTCCCAAATTTTAATTCTTGTCGTCGCCCCCCCAATCATGCAGAATACATATAATTTGATCCTTTTTTGTCACTTAATCATCACACCATGGACTCTGGTCCACCATATAAGTTTAAAATACTTATTCTTTTATTGAACATATGAATATTAGTTTCGGGAGTTTCGGGAGTCGGCAGTTGTTTCGGGAGTCGGCAGTATTGGGGCTTGCATCAGGGGGCTGTTTATTCAACCACCTCAGCATTTCTTTCTTCTTCTTCTTTTAACTGTCGTTGATGATGGTCTATCGCTCTGGCTCTATGAATGTTGCATTAGAGCGAGTCAAGCAGCAGCCACTGGCAGGGTGGATGACGTAGAATGCATTCTATGATTTGCACGAACAGGCGATTGACTGCCCCATCGTGAGGTGCCGCAAGAACGTAAGCCTTCTGTAGTTTCGCCGTTCACACGTTTTTATTAAATTATTCAAACGACAAAGTAACGTCTAGATACTCATAATTAATGACTTTGCAAATAACACCTATTTCGAAGTTTACTTTGACATTTTTTTCACTGTCCCGGAATTGTCCCAGACAAAATATATTTGTGTCCCAGTAGGATTTTTTATGGTCCCCGGGACATCGGGACATTGTTAATTTCGAGCCCTGATCTAGAGACTGAAATTTTTGCCCATTCTTCTTTGCAAAACAGCTCAAGCTCAGTCAGATTAGATGGAGAGCGTTTGTGAACGGCAGTTTTTCAGATCTTGCCACAGATTCTCAATTGGATTTAGGTCTGGACTTTGACTGGGCCATTCTAACACATGAATATGTTGTGTTTTCTATACGTTTATTTCTGATTTTTCCCTTTTTTCTCCCAATTTAGTGGCCAATCGATCCCTATTTTAATTCAAACACCCACCCTCGTACTGCATGCGTTCGCCAACTGCATCTCTCCGGCCGGCAGTCTCGAAGGAGACCGCCTCCCCACTTTCGTGACAAGGCGACTCCAGGCCGAACCGCTGTTTTTTCCGACACACACAGAGACGCATTCATGTGACGAACACAAGCCGACTCCGCCCCCCTCCCGAAGACAGCGTTGCCAATGATTGTTGCTTCATCGAGTCCGGCCATAGTCGGATCTGACGAGACCGGGGCGCGAACCCCAGTCCCTGGTGGGCAACTGCATCGACACAAAGCCGATGCTTAGACCGCTACGCCACCGCGGACCGAATATGTTGTGTTTTAAACCATCCCATTGTAGCCCTGGCTTTATGTTTAGGGTCGTTGTCCTGCTGGAAGGTGAACCTCCGCCCCAGTCTCAAGTCTTTTGCAGACTCCAACAGGTTTTCTTCCAAGATTGCCCTGTATTTGGCTCCATCCATCTTCCCATCAACTCTGACCATCTTCCCTGTCCCTGCTGAAGAGAAGCACCCCCAGAGCATGATGCTGCCACCACCATGTTGGACAGTGGGGATGGTGTGTTCAGAGTGATGTGCAGTGTTAGTTTTCCGCCACACATAGCGTTTTGCATTTAGGCCAAAAAGTTTAATTTTGGTCTCATCTGACCAGAGCACCTTCTTCCACGTTTGCTGTGTCCCCCACATGGCTTCTGGCAAACTGCAAACGGGACTTCTTATGGTTTTCTTTTAACAATGGCTTTCTTCTTGCCACTCTTCCATAAAGGCCAGATTTGTGCAGTGCACGACCAATAGTTGTCCTGTGGACAGATTCCCCCACCTGAGCTGTGGATCTCTGCAGTTCGTCCAGAGTCACCACGGGCCTCTTGGCTGCATCTCTGATCAGTGCTCTCCTTGTTCGGCCTGTAAGTTTAGGTGGACGGCCGTGTCTTGGTAGGTTTGCAGTTGTGCCATACTCTTTCCATTTCCAGATGATGGATTGAACAGTGCTCCGTGAGATGTTCAAAGCTTGGAAATTTTTTTATAGCCTAACCCTGCTTTAAACTTCTCCACAACTTTATCCCTGACCTGTCTGGTGTGTTCCTTGGACTTCATGATGCTGTTTGCTCCCCAATATTCTTTTAACAAACCTCTGAGGCCGTCACAGAACAGCTGTATTTGTACTGAGATTAGATTACACACAGGTTGACTCTATTTAGTCATTAGGTCAACATTCGATCATTCAGCAATCATCAGGCAACTTCTGAGGGCAATTGGTTGCACTCAGAGAAAAGGGGGCTGAATACTTTTGCACACCGCACTTTTCAGTTTTTTATTTGTAATTTTTTTTTTTAAATCATGTATAATTTTCTTTATACTTCACAATTGTGTGCCACTTTGTGTTGGTCTTTCACATAAAATATATTTATGTTTGTGGTCGTAACGTGACAAAATGTGGAAAAGTTCAAGGGGTATGAATACTTTTGCAAGCCCCTGTTAGATCTTCAGCTTATGCATGAAAATGCATGTGTGACGTTGCAATATTGAAATTTAGTGGAGGGGGACGTCTGGGTCAAATAGCGGTTTATTCCGTTGCCTATCAACATGGGTCTCGCCGATTCGAATCCCCGTGTTACCTCCGGCTTGGTCGGGTGTCCCTACAGACACAATTGGCCGTGTCTGCAGGTGAGAAGCCGGATGTGGGTATGTGTCCTGGTCACTGCACTATTGCCTCCTCTGGTCAGTCGGGGCGCCTGTTCAGGAGGGAGGGGGAACTGGGGGGAATAGTGTGATCCTCCCACACGCTACATCCCCCTGGCGAAACTCCTTACTGTCAGGTGAGGAGAAGCAGCTGGCGACTCCACATGTATTGGAGGAGACATGTGGTAGCGCAGCCCTCCCCGGATCGGCAGAGGGGGTGGAGCAGCGACCGGGATGGCTCGGAAGAGTGGGGTCATTGGATGGGTACAATTGGGGGGAAAATGGGGGAAAAAATCAACAACAACAAAAAAAAATTAGTGGTAATGTGAATCCACCATTGCTCACCTGTCGAGGATACTGCATGGCTGACTCCGGCACACTGTGGACCAACCGCTGTCCCACGTGGAGTGTTTCCCCGCCGTTCATGTGCTGGCTGTTTGAGTTGGCCATCATGCCCCTGACGGACAGGTGGTTTAGGTCCACGTGGAAGTCGGCGGAGATCTTTCTGCTGTTTTGAATGTCAAACAGCGAAAGTGTGACATAGAACGGTTCCACCTAGAAAAACGAGAAACCGTGGACGCGTGAGAGAGAGACAGCGTAGATTAGAAGCAACAACATACAGAATGTATGGTACCCCCCGCCCTTTCTCTCTAATTGTACTTGGCCAATTACTCCACTCCTCCGAGCCGTCCCGGTCACTGCTCCACCCCCTCTGACCATCCGGGGAGGGCTGCAGACTACCACATGTCTCTTCTGATACATGTGGAGTCGCCAGCCGCTTCTTTTCACCGGACAGTGAAGAGTTTCACCAGGGGGACGTAGCGCGTGGGAGGATCACGCTATTCCCCCCAGTTCCCCCTCCCCCTGAACAGGTGCCCCGACCGAGCAGAGGAGGTGCTAGTGCAGTGACCAGGACACACCCACACCCGGATTCCCACCTGCAGACACAGCCGATTGTGTCTGTAGGAACGCCCGACCAAACCGGAGTAACACGGGGATTCGAACCGGCGAGCCCTGTGTTGGTAGGCAACGGAATAGACCACTACACTACTCAGACACCCTAATCATGTTATTCTGACTCCTCTAATCGTAGCATCAATCACTACAATTTCATTTCTATAGTCAACAAATCAAGGCAAAGCAAGTTTATGTGTATCGCACATTTAACAAACAGACAACTCAACATGCTTCGCACAAGGCATAAAATAGCATTAAATAATAAATAAGAATAAAACCTGCAAAGTGAATACGGGTCAGAGAGCAGTTCTTAGTAGGCTGCAATTTCTGTCAAAGGTGATGGAGAACATATACGTTTTTAGCCTTGTTTCAACAGTGGCCAGAGTTGGAGCAAGTCTCAGATCTGCTGGAGGTCTGTTCCAGCGTCGTACGTGTAGCGTAACTAAACGCTGCTTCACCACGTTTCGCTTTGACTCTGGGAACAGTTCACGGGCCGTTCTTAGATGACCCGAGAGGTCAAGAGGGTTCATATGGTAAAAGCGAGCCAAAGATGTATTTCGGTCCTAGACGGTTGAGCGATGGTGTGTATGAGCAGCAGTATTTTACAAGTCTGTTCCATGACAGACCGGAAGCCAGCAAGGAGACCTACGATTTGTTGTAATGTGTTCAAGCGTTCTTTGACTTCATTCGAATCCCAGCAGCGGCGTTTGTAAGGGAGCGAATGCACCACTCCTCTGAATAGGCCTGTCAGTACTGGTGTTTGTCGCAACATGAATGTGTTTAAAGGTTTATTCCGTTTTTCACAACCTGGGTCTTATTTTCACAATTGCCATAGTGTGGTGTGTTGCATTATATCCTTTTACTTACTGGCTTTATTCTTTATTTGTTTGTTTTGGGATTGTTCCCCCCTTTTTCTCCCCAGTTGTACCCGTCCAATTGCCCCACTCTTCCGAGCCATCCCGGTCACTGCTCCACCCCCTCTGCCGATCCGAGGGAGGGCTGCAGACTACCACATGCTTCCTCCGACACATGTGGAGTCGATTCTTTTCACCTGACAGTGAAGAGTTTCACCAGGGGGACGTAGCGTGTGGGAGGATCACCCTATTCCCCCCAGTCCCCCCTCCCCCCCTGAACAGGCGCCCCAACTGACCAGAGGAGGCGCTAGTGCAGCGACCAGGACACATACCTACATCCGCCTTCCAACCCACAGACACGCTCAATTGTGTCTGGAGGGACGCCCGACCAAGCCGGAGGTAACGCAGGGATTCGAACCAACGATCCCTGTGTTGGTAGGCAACGGAATAGACCGCCATGCCACCCGGCCACCCCAAACTTATTCACTTTATCGTTAAGGGCAGATATTGTTCAAAAATATCCAATTTAGCATCGTTCACAAAATGACATTCCTTACATTTGTTGTTGGTCCTTCCTCGTTCTCTGCCACACAACACTGCAGGTTAAATGACAGGTCGTTGCAGTTCACCAGAATGCGCTTGCCGAACTTCTCCTCAAACAGCTTTACATCCGGCTCAATTCCCGAGAAATCGAGTTTCTGAGGAGAGTGAAAATAAAAAAAAAAATGTAAAAAGGTTGTTTGGTTACATGATGTGCTGTTATAATCTCATTTGCCAGACACTTTTATCCAAAGCGACGCACATCTGACAGTTTATACAACACAAGCCAGGATCTAGTCAGGAGGCAACAATGCAAGTAAGTGTCAAAAAAACTAGGTTCAAGTCTGATAGGAAATAGGTGTCAACTGGCAGTGCACAAAGGCAAGGTTAGGGACACACAAAAAAAAAAAGGGGGGGGACAAACAAACAAAAAAAGGCACAAATGTTGGGTTTCCTCTCACTGCAGAAACGGGATGGATAATTTAATCTAATGACGTACTGTACCTGTGTGTCAGGGTCCAGGGTGAACAGCTTCAATCTGGTTTCGTTTCTCATCTTGGATTCGATATCTCGTGCACTCTGAGGACAAGAAAGAGGTTTTTTTTTCTTAGTTTGACCGCAAACTAAGTCAGCAGTCAGCACCACTGACCTAGGGGTTTCTCGTTTTCAACTGGTTTTATCATTAAGACAGTTCCTTTTATTTGCGTCCATCTGGAAGCAAGGCTTTGTATTTTATGAGCTGATCAAAACGGGGCAGACAGGCTCCATGGAGAAAGTCCGAACAGACAGTATGGTGCAGCAAAAAGCACAACCTGTCAAGCAGTTTGTCAGACCGCTTTTCCAGCTAACTGTTACCACCAGTTTCCATGCACGTATGGCTAAACTATAACCTGACGTTCGGGGCCATGACGGCTTATGAAGTTCCATTCCAAAAACGCTAGTTATCATTATGGAAAGCAGCAGTCCACCTTAACCATTTAAACACACACCACCTTAAAAAAAAAAGATTTTTCTCTGAAAACTCGTTTACCGAGCGTCTTGATGCATGCTCAATAATCCCGGTAAGAACATCAAAGAGGGTTGCATCAGTTCATCTGGATACAATGTTTATTGACAGATACATTTCATCACTCAAGTTGAGTGATGAAATGTATCTGTCACTAAACATTGTATCCAGATGACAACATTGTATCCAGATGAACTGATTCCAACCGTCTTTGATTGTTTACTGAGCACACGTCTCAAAATAGCACTTAACTTGAACCAGAAATATGCTTTGAATCATTTAGACTAAGTAGATTTTTATTTATTTATTGCCACCCCCCCTTTTCTCCCCAGTTGTACTTGGCCAATTACCCCACTCTTCCAAGCCGCCCCGGTCGCTGCTCCACCCCCTCTGCTGATCCGGGGAGGGCTGCAGACTACCACATGCCTCCTCCGATACATGTGGAGTCGCCAGCCGCTGCTTTTCACCTGACAGTGAGGAGTTTCACCAAGGGGACATAGCGCATGGGAGGATCACGGTATTCCCCGCCAGCCCAGGCACCTTGACCGACCAGAGGAGGCGCTAGTGCAGCGACCAGGACACATACCCACATCCGGTTTCCCTCCCGCAGACACAGCCAATTGTGTGTGCAGGGACACCCGACCAAGCTGGAGGTAACGCAGGGATTCGAACCGGCAATCCCCGTGTTGGTAGGCAACGGAATAGACCGCTACGCCACCCGGATGCCCCAAAAATAGATTTTTTTTAAAATTAGAGCCTACCACATTCATCTCATTTTCATCATACAGGGTGTACAAATACCATCCTTTGTGCTTAGGGGTTCAGTTCAGTCTGCACTGCAGGCCGTCACCGACTCGAAGCTCTGAATGGAAAAGTCATGCTCTGGAAGAGGCTCAAGAGAACTCGTGCCAATTGTAATTGGAATAGAAAAGCTGCGGGTTTGTTTTCCTCTCGGAACTAATACAAAACAAAATGACCAAATGATGAGGCGTATGACCAACAGGCCCCGGTGTCCAAATTCAACTCATGTGTTTGCAGCGGGGGGTCTCTGTCAGAGCCCTTCCTGCCTGGTAACCTCGGTGGGACCCGAATAAAATCAAAAACCCCTTCCACTGGAAGATGTTTGGCACGAGTTAGGTCTAGATCTTCGCATCTCAACAACTTATTTGTGATGAAGCAGCAAATAGCGCCTACCTGAAAGCTGTCCATGCTCCCGGAGGAGCTGTCTGACTTCCCCAGTTCATCATCTGAGGAAAAGAAGAGAAACAGAAAATGAAAAGGGAAAAGAAGAGTTCACTGGACACAGGCCAACAATGTGGTGGGTCAACAAACCACCAGTATTACAACACTGTCATCAGTACTGCAAAACTTCCTAAATCTCTCACTAACTCTTGGGTTCAGTAAACAGTCCTTCAGCTGTTCAGGGATCAGTCAGGACGGAGGGGCCGAGACCGGTCCTGATACATCTCACCCAGCTCCCTCGACTCTTAGTCAGGTTGTGGGCTCCTCTAAAGTACGGTGATTAATAAAAGCTGAGGAGTTAGGGAGATTAGTGAAGCTCTTTGTATGAAGGAACTCAGCCTTTCTCCTCCTGGCACACAGGCCTCCTATGAGACAGGAGGTAAGTATTAAAATTCTGGGTGGTCCAGACCCGCATCACCGCAGACTAGACAGACAGAGACGGCCGGGAGGGAACTCGAAGGAGAGCTGAGGTACAGCTCGCGAACTGAGGCAGGGATGACACAATTAAGCATCAAGCATATCGACATGTGAGGGTATGGAAACGTGTTAAACCCAACTAATCGATGGTGATCTGCTGAAGCTTCTGATGTCCAAGTTCAACAGTAACCTGGACCCCCAGATCACATTTACGATGAGTTCTGTTCTGTGAGACATCCACCAATGAAATCGTCGTCATAATTTACGCCGAGGTCTTGTATTTCAGTGTGTTTTTGCGGCAAAACTGAACCATGATCAAAAGGCAACGCTCGAGGATGATAAGAGAAAAATATGTACGACTTGGAATTAAACTTCTCATCGAAGCTCGGCCAACTTTGAAACATGAGATGACAACAATAAGTCTTCACGCACAGCCACAGAAGCCAGCGCGAGCGTCGATGAACCGAGACGATACCATCACTTATTCAGCCTAGTCTGTAGAATTAAGACACGCTACTCCTCCCTCCTCTGAGAAAGGCGGATTTAAGCGAACACTGGATGTTGTCTTAGCGGGCGACATTTCATCGAAAAACGCACAACTTGAGAGAAAGGGGGACGGTAGACTTCGGCAGGTCCGGAGCAAAATGAAAATCATATAATTCTTGCTTGCGTCCTTGACGTTTATCTCACAAATCCTGCAGAAATCCCAGGTGCCGATGCGGGCAGACTTATTGCCATGCACGCAGACAGACTCGCTGAATCTTATCTTCATCATCTTCAGTATTTCTTTTCTATCCTTTACTTAAACAACGACAAGGCAAAGAGGGGAAACTTCACCGCAGGATTATCTCTTGGTACATTTCACTGATTCTTTTGCAAAAAAATAAAAATAAAAATGTTCCCCTAAACTTTTTTTAATCACAAATTCATGTAGTTTTCTGTTGAGTTATGGTGATTACTGGTAGTGCATACACACACATGCTTGCTGGTTGTCCATCATATCCGATGATGACCATCTTCTCCTATTTGTGAGTCCTTTGGTGGCTGAATAGTCCTATCCTGGATGCACAGTTGCGGTTGCAGACTGGGCATGTAAAAGTGGTGCTGGGGGGCAGGGGTAGCTTTGCGAGCATGCCTCTTCGCATGCTTTGCTACACGGTGTTGTGTGTGCTGGTTTTCCATATACTTCACTCCCTGTGAGAGATGTGAGAGCGCCAGACGGTGCCGCAGGGGACAAGTTCCTCCGAAGAAGAGGGGTTGATCCGGCATCTTTCTGTTGTGGTCTTCATTTGGTCTTTGACCTGCTTCTTCTGCCCACCAGCAGTGCATTGACCAAGGTGTAGTCGGCCGTAGAGGACTTTATGTGGGAGTCGTTGGACCAAGCAACCTGAGCTGATGCTGGTTGAGTTATGGTGATTACTGGTAGTGTGTATACACACACACACACACTAACACACACACACACACACACACACACACACACACACACACACACACACACACACACAATATCTACCTCTATATCTATTACAAGTCAAGCGCAAGTTAAATTTCGGCCACAGAGAGACACACACAGGACCACACACCGTCGTGGAGGTCTCCGTTTCTCTTCTCCTGCATGGCTATCTCAAAGCTGCTGTGCAGGATCTTGTTGAGGGTGTTGATCCAGTCCTCCATCTCCGCCTCGCCGTCGGCGGCCAGCAGGTAGGTGCTCTTATCCTGCATCTTGAGCTCAAAGGCGAACCGCCGAACCTTGTTGTTCTGCAGGAAAGGAAAAGAAGAACAAAAAGAAAAACACAGGAGGAGATGAGATAGGAGCAGCGAGGGCTCGGCAACACAGGCGTTCCTTTTTTTTTATTATCAGAAGTCGCCAAACATCTCCAATGATAGGACCCTTACTCTCCGTGTGAAAACGAATCAAAAGCACACCAGACGGCGGAGGGTTTGTGTTATTGAAAAGTGGGGGGCGACCGGTGTGCCATCTGCGGGTTTGTGCGTGATCTGGCGTGATTGATCGGCGGCGAAGTTTAGCTTTTCACATATAAAAACCCAAATGCCCAGCTGGGATCGTAGCGGGGCTTGAAAGAATGTTCCAGTCCACTATCCAAAACGAACACCCGCAAAAACTGCCAAGTCACCACAAGGCAGCCGATGCCTAAGTCTTATGGTTTGTTTCATGGAGCCCCTGGGAGGGTTTTTACTGAAATAAAGAAAAAGATAAATCAAATTAAACCATCCTCCCCCCTGCTGGGAACCGAACCTTTCACTGTGTCGTGATTTGAAACCTCAGAATGAAGTTACGGCAAAAACTATGAAAACACTGGGCGTCCGGGTGGCGTGGCGGTCTATTCCTTTGCCTACCAACACGGGGGGATCGCCGGTTCGAATCCCCGCGTTACCTCCGGCTTGGTCGGGCGTCCCTACGGACACAATTGGCCGCGTCCTAAGCATCGGCTTTGTGTCGATGCAGTTCCCCCTGGGGACTGGGGTTCGCGACTCGGTCTCGTCAGATCCGACTATGGCCGGACTCGATGAAGCAGCAATAATTGGCAACGCTGTCTTCGGGGGGGGAGGGGGGAGTCGGCTTGTGTTCGTCACATGAATGCGTCTGTCTCGGTGTGTGTCGGAAAAAGCAGCGGTTTGGCCTGGATTCGCCTTGTCACGAAAGTTTGGAGGCGTCTCCTTCGAGACTGCCGGCCGTAGAGATGCAGTTGGCGAACACACGCAGTACGAGGGTGGGTGTATGAACTAGAATAGGGAGTCGTTGGCCACTAAATTGGGAGAAAAAGGAAAATCAGAAATAAATTTAAGAAAGAAAAACAAAAACAAACAATTGGCCGTGTCTGCGGGTGGGAAGCCGAATGTGGGTATGTGTCCTGGTCACTGCACTAGCGCCTCCTCTGGTCAGTCGGGGCGCCTGTTCGGGGGGGGGCGGGGGTAGCGTGATCCTCCCACGCGCTACGTCCCCCTGGCGAAACTCTTCACTGTCAGGTGAAAAGAAGCGGCTGGCGACTCCACATGTATCGGAGGAGGCGTGTGGTGGTCTGCAGCCCCCCCCGGGTCGGCAGAGCGGGTGGAGCAGCGACTGGGACGGCTCAGAAGAGTGGGCCAAGTACAATTGGGAGAAAAGGGGGGGAAACTCAAAAAAAAAACAAAAAACTATGAACACCGTGTAATCGTAGGACAGGTGTATACATAGAGAGACCATAAATACTCTGTTGCATTAATACCGATAATCCAAACTTGACCGCGCGTTGTTATAAAATCTTACAAGTGTGCTGTTTAGCAGGCATGTGTGTGGACGGCCAGAGACCTCGAATAAAAGATTTACCACACAGCCATAAGAGAGCAAACAGAGCGAGCTGGGGAGGGAAAGAGTGTTTCCATATGCGTTAACAAAGCCCGGAGAGACCGAGGGGGCTGCCGAGCGGGCTATACAGTATTGAACCGGAGAATTTGAACTTTGACCTCCAATCAGCCGGGAAGAGTGGCGTCACAGACCCATTTAGGGATCCAGCATATCTCCGCTGGAGTCCATTGATGACTTCCAGCTGCTGACTCAGCCACACTCGGTTCACAGCAACATGTGTATTTGTAAATGCATGTGCTAATTGGAAATCGATTACACAGCACGGCGCTATCCGTCCCGGAGACGCGATCCCGTCCTCTGATGCTCTTCCGGAGTTTTCTTTCTGAAGAAGTTGTTTTCTTTATCTGAATCAACACAACACAGCACAACACATTATAACATTATCATTTTTTCCCAGCCCAATTGTATCCGTCCGATGACCCCACTCTCCCGAGCCGTCCCGGTCGCTGCTCCACCTCCTCTGCCGATCCGGGGAGGGCTGCAGACTACCACATGCCTCCTCCCATACATGCGGAGTCGCCAGCCGCTTCTTTTCACCTGACAGTGAGGAATTTCGCCAGGGGGACGTAGCGCGTGGGAGGATCTCGCTACGCCCCCTAGTCCCCCCCTCCCCCGAACAGGTGCCCCGACTGACCAGAGGAGGCGCTAGAGCAGCGACCAGGACACATACCCACATCCGGCTTCCCACCCGCAGACACGGCCAATTGCGTCTGTGGCGATGCCCGACCAAGCCGGAGGCTAACACGGGGATTCGAACCGGCGAGCCCCGTGTTGGTAGGCAACGGAATAGACCGCTACGCTACCCGGACGCCCGATCCCCTTCTATGGTGCCCTTCCGGAAAGTTTTTCTTCGGGAAAAAGTTTTTTTCTTTATCTGAATCAAGAGTCTACAGATAGGGGGCGCGACACATTATCATTTAAATGCATTTACTGGTCCTAACAACGAGAACGGACTGGGGCTGTAATGCCCTCTGGAATGTGACTGTGATGTACGGCTATACAAACTAAACTTGGCCCACTACGGCCACAAGGTTGAGATTTGCTGAATGAAATTCTGGTATATTCTCTGCACCGTTGCACTTTATCACCTCTTATTCCGCTTGTGTGTAGTCAGTCCTTGTGTAGATATCTTAAGACTGTCGTGCTGTTATTCTATGTTAAGTACACTGAGAGAGCCACGAAACCGGAGTCAAATTGCACGTGTGTGCAAACCTACATGGCCCATTAACAC
The DNA here is from genome assembly GCF_029633865.1 of Lampris incognitus. Lineage (NCBI taxonomy): Eukaryota > Metazoa > Chordata > Actinopteri > Lampriformes > Lampridae > Lampris > Lampris incognitus. The sequence continues at coordinate 6,455,323 of NC_079221.1, forward strand.
GACTCTGATTCTAAAAACGAGGGTCTTCCGTTCCAAGGGACGAGGGTGGTCTCCTGGTTTGTAACATGGGCAGTCAGTGGATTGCTATGCCGTGGTTATCGCTGTGCTGTAGCCCGGGCTGGGCTGCAACAACAGCAGAGTGGGAGTAACAGGGAGGGAGAGTCATCATCGCCAAGCTGGCTGAGTAAACACCGGGGGTGTGTGGGGCGTGTTCTGGAACGAATATCAGACCGGAGTCATCATCAGGGGGACTCATACTGGTCGTCTGACTGATAGGAATAACACACCGTCTCTACACAGCACAGTTACTTGGACTATCGGTCAAATAGTTTAAGACTATTTCTGTGTGTGGAGGTGTGAGCGGGGGTCGGGGGGATTAACTGAGTGCAAAATGAGGATAATAAGCCGCAATGACATAACTACCGCAGCAAGTAACGGCGTGGAAGCACGAAGAAAAGATGCCGCGAAGTGGAGCGATGTGATGATCTCTACGTCTCCGAGCGTCTGCATGTGACTGGTCTGGATGTTTGCTCAGGGAAGCATGCTCACGTTTTGATCTATTGCAACACACAGGCCTTAAAATAAATGAACGTAGTTGCACATTTTTCATTGGATCATTGCTGCTTTCAAATTCTGCTGCAGATATAAGGAGATGCACCGAATCGGTCACGGGGATGCTGGAGCCTATCCCAGCAGTCATTGGGCAGCAGGCGGGGAGACGCCCTGGACAGGCCGCCAGTCCATCACAGGGCCGACACACACGCACACACACACACACACACACACCGTAGGGACAATTTTAGTATAGCCGATCCACCTGACCTACATGTCTTTGGACTGTGGGAGGAAACTGGAGCACCCGGAGGAAACCCACGCAGACACGGGGAGAACATGCAAACTCCACACAGAGGACGACCCGGGACGACGCCCAAGGTTGGACTACCCCAGGGCTCGAACCCAGGACCTACTCGCTGTGAGGCGACCGCGCTGCGCCCCCGTGCCCCATATATATATATATGACAGCTGATAATTGCACATAGCATTAAACAGGCAACAGGCTTGTGCTGTCTAATTAAAAGATGACTTAAATCACTGGATTATCGAATCGGTACTAAAGTATCGTTGTACTATTGATTTGGGAGGTACCTGTTGATTCCCAAGCCCTACATGTCAGTACCCTTATTTCCATTTTTTTTTCTTTTTTTTTGGAGAGAGAGAAAACAGAGACACCGAAGGGGAGCCATGAGGAAAAAAAGTCTGGCAGGATTTAATCTGGGGCTTGCAGGACAAGACGAGAGACAGGACACTCTGGGCGAGGTAAAAGACCTTTTCATAAAGATCTGAGCCGAGTCAGAACGCCGCGCAAGCCGCGCTCATTCGCTTCACGACTTGCCAGACCTTTGGCTCGGGCGTCGCCTGGGCAGACGCAATCAAATGTGAGCTTTAGTGTGCAACCCAGGACCGTACACTATCCAGACGGGGGAGGGCGAGGACCGGGGGAGCAGGCAAGGAGGAGGAGGGAGACGTGGGATCCTCCCGTTGATTTTGTTTGAGCAATCGCAGAGAGTGTGAGCGGAGGGGGGGGGGGGTGCGGTAAAAAGGGAACATCTTGGGGATATCTTTGAGGAGAAAAAGGGCGGATGTGAAAACACAAACGGTTGCCCCTGGACACCACACCTCAGTGTCTACATACGTGTGTGTGTGTGTGTGTGCGTGCACGAAATGGAAACGGGGCTAAACAGAGATAGAAATAGCACGCGTTAACGGCCCTCGTGTGTACGTGTGTCTGACTTTATGCCGGCTTTTTAAGAAAGGGCAAAGTGTGCGAAAGCGGTTTGATGCCGAGCATGACATCACCCGCCTAACGTCACCGTAGTCGTACAGTTAATCAGCTGCAGATCCGCGGCCCCGGCAGCTGCTGCGGTTGAGAGTTTAAGACACATTATCCTGTATTAGCATAGCACGTCTATCCTGCACAGATGTGGCACACCACAGGACACTGATGTGGTGTCCACTGACCGCCCAGCCGATCAGCAGCAGCCCCCCCCCCTCTTAAAACCGTAATACTGCAGTTATTAAGATGAAAGAGATCGTCTTGAACGTCTCGTACCGGAGAGAAACAGTCTGTCTCACTGGAGGCTGGAGACAGGCCGATGCCCGCAGAGCTGCATGCGATGCGTGCAACCACATCGCAAATGGCAAAATCCATCCCCTCTCGTTTCGGCGAGGAGATAAAAGGGGATCCTGACTGGAACAAAGACTGTCCACGTCAACAAGATAAACCTCTTAATCAAAACAACAATAAAAAAAAACAAGCGAACAAACAAACAGAACCCTGTGCTGACTTCCGCTCCGCACATGTGGGTGTTCACCTGTGTGCATGTGGTTTCCCACTGCATTTGGGCGACAACGAAGGTACGGCCATGAAGGAGTCTGAACTGGTACACAGCTGTTCCTCCCTCAAAATATTTTCATCACGAGGGCGTCCGGGTGGCGTGGCGGTCTATTCCGTTGCCTACCAACACGGGGATCGCCGGTCCGAATCCCCGTGTTACCTCTGGCTTGGTCAGGCGTCCCTACGGACACAATTGAACGTGTCTGCGGGTGGGAAGCTGGATGGGGGTATGTGTCCTGGTCACTGCACTAGGGGTGCCTGTTCAGGGGGGAGGGGGAACTGGGGAATATAGCGTGATCCTCCCACGTGCTACGTCCCCCTGGCGAAACTCCTCACTGTCAGGTGAAAAGAAGCAGCTGGTGACCCCACATGTATTGGAGGAGGCATGTGGTAGTCTGTAGCCCTCCCCGGATCGGCGGGGGTGGAGCAGTGACCGGGACGGCTTGGAAGAGTGGGATAATTGGCCGGATACAATTGGGGGGGGAAAAAGGGGGAAAATTCCACAAAAAAAAAAAAATCATCACAAAAAGTCAATGTGTTTGCTATCTATGGTCGTTGAAAAAATACCTCAAGTTTGTGTGCAGTTTGTGTGCAGCGTGTGTGCACTTGGGGTCCAGATTAATCTCAGATGTGTCTAATGGAAGATATTTCCAACATAAGCTCTGTGTCTCAAGTCTTTTTTTTTGCAACTTTCCAAGGTCTGCTTTTGATTTGCCTAATGAAATTTGGTGTATGTGGAAATTGGGGCAGGGTGACGACTGGACCAGGAGGTGCACTTTGACTTTACCCCTTCCTCCGTAAACTCCACCGGGAAGTCTGTCGGGAGGATTTGGTGTGGTCCGGGATCGAGGAAGTTCAAGGAACTTCACGGCAGAAGGGCAGGGACAACGTAGCGTGAACCATTGAAATCTTCAAATCCCCAAAGCCATTCCAAGACCTAGCATGCATGCACACTCAGCCAAACACATATAGACACACCCTAACTTCCACCCCCGCAGACATATGGGCTCCACTCCTTCAAATACCCCCCCCCACCCAAGTCCAACTTCAACAATATGAGCATGATAGAGGCATCAAACTCCAATCTCATTTTCCCTCATAAATATGATCAATGTCAGCTGAATGCTTGGTCAGTAAGTACGAGGTCCTCGTTGTGTATCTGGACGACGGACAGACACTGACGCGTTCCGTCTGTCTGGGGCTGCACACACATCTGCCAGCATGTGGTATTGATTGTCAAGCTGTTGTAAAGTGCATGGCAGTGACATCGATATTCACCTTGTTTCAGCAGCTGAAAGACGGCATTAAAGGATGACCTTGGAAGTGTGTGTGTGTGTGTGGGGGGGGGGGCTTGGATTCAGGAGAGGGTCTAACAGATAAATGGGAGAAACAGGAGCAGGGCATCCTGTTGGCTGAGTAACGTGTGCAGCTATTTCTTACATAAATATTTACTCAAACCTTGATAAAGAACATTTTTTGGACCCCCCCCTTTTTTTTTTCTCCCAAATTGTACTTGGCCAATCACCTCACTCGTCCGAGCCATCCCAGTTGCTGCTCCACCCCCTCTGCCGATCCGGGGAAGGCTGCAGACCACCACATGCCTCCTCTGATACATGTGGAATCGCCAGCCGCTTCTTTTCACCTGACAGTGAGGAGTTTCACCAGGGGGGCGTAGCGCGTGGGAGGATCACGCTATTCCCCCCAGTTCTCCCTCCCCCCCGAACAGGCGCCCCGACCGACCAGAGGAGGCGCCAGTGCAGCGACCAGGACACATACCCACATCAGGCTTCCCACCCACAGGCACGGCCAATTGTGTCTGTAGGACGCCCAACCAAGCCGGCGGTAACGTGGGGATTTGAACCGGCGATCCCCGTGTTGGTAGGCAACGGAATAGACCGCCACGCCACCCGGACGGCTAATGGTAAAGATAATTTTTGACACCTTAATAAAGCTTATTTCCATTTTATTTAAAAAAAAATTGCTGTAATTCTGCAGTCATCGGGGTATTTCAGAGATTGTACCTGAACCACACCCATACAGGAGTCCAGGAAAATGGTTCCCTTGGGTTCCTTGGAGATCTTCTCGTCCTTGTAGAAGTTGAGATTGTAGGAGCCATCTCCGAGCTGCGTCAGGTGGAAATACCTTCTCTTGAAAGACTAAATCAAAGAGAAGGGAATAGATTCTCAGCTGAATTAGTGAAAAATAAAAGACGCGGGTTTGGCAGATATAGTTTTATGCAAACAATGCTCAGAAAGCAACTTCCTTAATATTATATTAGATGCAACATTCCCAGGAAGGAACGCTACCTGCCTCTGTTGGTGTGGAAACATGAACTGGTTGCACTATTATGAACATGACATATTCATGTATTTTATTAATTTATTCATGGATATCAGCGTCACAGATTTCTTACCCTCATTGTCACACTAATGGCACTATTCATGTTGCCTTTGCATAGCCAGCCATGCTTGGTGATCCCGCCCTTCTGGGAACCTAAGGAGGCTGTGTCCTGCAGGAGACAAAGGCATGAGCTCAGACACATCGAAAACACTCTTGCACTGTCCACCACCACATCAAAACACGACTCCTCCGCTGAAAAATCCCAACGCGCGGTGCCAGAACCTCGCCAAACCGTGCATATCACGAGGCCCTTGATCCTGCGGTTTGAGGAGGCTTAGAGACCAGCGGGACAGAGGCCCGTCCAAGTCCAAACAAGCAGCCCGAAGAATATTAAACAAACAACAGCCAAGGACCCAAATAAATATCTCCATCTTCGTTGTGGCTCCATGACAGAACCGACCCAACCGTCTCTCATTTCTCGGGTGGAACAGCAAGAGGTCACCGCGTTCACAGGCGGGGATCACACGGGACCAAACACATGGCTACCATTTCGGATCCATCAGCTTTAATGATCTACACAAACAAACCAATTAGGACAGGCGTGAAGGGAGACGAGACAGGGCGCTGGTTTTCCAGGCCCTGCCCTAGTTTAGATCAGCTCTCCGCGAAAGCCTCGTCATGAGTGGCGAAGCGGCCCCCACCTTCGACAGAGTACAGTGGAAAACTGTATACCAGACCGCTCTCTTGACAAACTGATAATAGCCAATGGGTTTTCAAGATGCCATCGTACGTCTTAATTTCTTTTCCCTCAGCCATTGTGTAAAAGAGTTTACAAGGTATTGGCAGTTGGTGGAATATTTTCAGCGTGTCTTTGGGAGTGATCCTGGCAGCGTATGGAAAGGCTCAAAGGCTCACTTCTCCTCATCACCGTCTAGACAATCTACACCGGTCCCCAGAGGAGCAGAAAAATCACTCGGTTCATTCTCTCCGAACTCCCAATTTACCCCGCAAAACTTTGTCAGGCAACTTAAAAAAATTTAAAAAAAAAAAATCAAACAAACCTATCGCGTTACTTACTCCACTGCAGTGAAACAGGAGAAAGACAAACCGTATCTCACAACCGATATCAGATCGTATCACATGTGGTCCAAAACACACAATCTGCTGCCTGCGCCGCTAAGATAGTGCTGCAGGTTTCCAGGGCTGTGTAAAATGATTTATTCTGGGGATTTTAGGGGAAAGAGTTCAATTCCTCTTCTTTCGTCTGCACACAGCAAGGTCGAGGGAAACGTCCATGTGTGAAAGCGCTATCTAGCAGAGGCACTCCTCGCCGTGGAGTGACGGAGGCCAGAGAGAGGCGGAGGTAAAGGGCGGGTGAGCTCCGACTTGGACAGGATCTTGTCCTTAGCGTTAATGATGTGTCAGACGTGAGCTTGACTATGAGGCAGAGCAGGAGAGACTCTGACCTGTGATGACCTGGCGTTTTAAAGAGTGCTCTCGCCTTAGTAACAACCGCCTCACACAACACACTGAGGAAACATGTTCTGATCTGTTATTCCCACCTATATGCTTATTTAGGTGTCGTTAATTATAAATGATTAGGCACACCGTTATTACACAATGCCTAACGTGGCTTGCTTTATTCCACCGTATTGCAAGACTGCCCGAACAATATTCCTCGCGCTTCTCCCCACATCAACAGGTGACGTCACATACATACGGGTGCCCTTACATGCCAAACCGGTACATGACATCACTGCTTACTAATAGCACGCAAAAGGTAGTATGCACGATATCAGCATGCACATGCAGCATGTGAGAGTTGTGTGTTTGCACACAGCACAGATGAAAACACTCGCTAAGGAGCTTAAAAGATCTGAAAGATTAAAACCATCCCATAATTCTTTGCACTTTGTCATTTCCTTGGAAATGACCAGCCAGGGGAATGTTTTCCAAAAGCAATACGGTGAATGAGGAAGTGGGAGGAGCCGCAGCCGGCATCAGCAAATTCAAATGTATTTTTAACAATCTGGTGATGAAGTAAGTTTAACCATATTTCAGGAGCGAAGGCTAAACAGAAAGAGAAACAAAGCGGAAGAAACAAAGCGAAAGCAGCAAAGCTCCTCTGATGGAGGTGACTAAGTTCTTTTTCTGGCGTTACATATGGTCACTTCTATTTTGATTTTCTCCCCAATTGTATCCGTCCAATCACCCCACTCTTCCGAGCCGTCCCGGTCACTGCTCCACCCCCTCTGCCCATCCAGCGAGGGCTGCAGACTACATGCCTCCTCCGATACATGTGGAGTCACCAGCCGCCTCTTTTCACCTGACAGTGAAGAGTTTTGCCAGGGAGACGTAGCGCGTGGGAGGATCACGCTCTTCCCCCCAGTCCCCCCTCGCCCCCGAACAGACACCCTGGCCGACCAGAGGAGGAGCTAGTGCAGCGACCAGGACACATACCTACATCCGGCTTCCCACCCGCAGACACGGCCAACTGTGTCTGTAGGGATGCCTGACCAAGCCGGAGGTAACACGGGGATTTGAATCGGCGAGCCCCGTGTTGGACATATGGTCACTTCTGATTGGATGGGAGTCCACCAAGCGTTACATATGTGGTACGTGATACACACTGCATTCTACATACTGAACAGTATGCTCCACTAGTACAAAGAATACACTACATACTATCAGTATGTGGAATGTACTAACAACTCGGACGCCACAAAAATGATCTTTCCCTCTCGTTTCCTCTGAACCCGCAAGGTCGCCAAGCGTCTCAGCAAATGTTGCCTCTGGGGGACGAAGTTTGACATGGCTCGCAAAGAGCACGTGAGTTGTTATGTCAACTCTCATCACTGCAGGTCTCGTCAGACAGCGTGACCTCGCAGCCTGTTAGATAAGATCAGTCTCATCATGAGACCTGCATTTTTGCTGCTGCTTTGAAGACCTCTATCTGGAAAGGCTTTTCTTGAGGGTTGTGTGTGTGGATTCGGTGACCTCTGAACTTCCCTGGTGTGTGCCAAAAATGGGATATTCAAAAAAAGACCCAACAAAAACCCGTTTGCCAAACTCACATTCACACAGTCGCTCATAAAATAACATGAACGGTGGATGAATACGGCCAAATGTGTCACTGGAGTCCTGAACACTTCATCATGAAAAGAAACAGGAGAGGAAGCCAGAACCTTCGAGAGATGGCGAGCCAGCAGAAATCTTTAGGATAATTGCACTTAATTCTCAACATTAAAATTAGCTATTAGGACGCAACAATGCTTTCATCTCTTTAACAGCTATAATGAAAACAGGAAAGCCAAACGCATTCCCGTCAGCCACAGCCGATGCCTGAAATAAGATATATTAAGATTCACACGAGTTTTGGGAGGCCCAGGTCTCTCATATAAAGCTGTGATTCTAAGAAAAAGAAATGGCACCGTGTGAAGCCACGCCCACTGTCCTGTACCATTTGAAAATAATTTTTACGGTATTTTAATTTTTTTTTTACTTGTAATTTTTGGGAACAAAAAAAAAAATGACAATAATCACAGCAATGCAAGAGACACAGGAGGAAAAGGGGGGGGGTGCAGTATATAACCATAAACCCCGATTCATCAGTTTCCAGATGCGACTTCACAAACCAGGATTCATCCTTTTTTTCAAAAAAAATTTTTATTTCTAGTTTTTCCCCTTATCCCACCCGATTAACCCAATGGCATATGGCCGAACCTTTTGTCGAATAACTCTCCTGGCTCACGTTTCCACAGGAAGGAGACAGGCCTAACACCAGCTTCCTTCAAACTCGTGTCGGCTGCTCTCGCTATTTTACACGCTGAAGCCTCGCATGGATTGCATCACCTTCAAGCCGCGAAAGAGGCGTAGGGAGAATGCTTTCAGTTGCTTGGCTGCAGGCGCCCGGGTGGGCCAGAGGGGTCGCTGGAGAACGACGAGTTCCCGAACACCACACCGATCTACACCAACTATCCCTCGGGTAAGGGTGGCCTAAACCAGGATTCATCCTGTCACTACAGACACTCGGAAGGACATAATCCACTCTTTACAAAACAAGAAATAAGAAAATCGGGTGTGGAAATCAAAACTCTGACAAGCCTCCTTAGAAATAAGGATAGTACGGGACATGGGGTCTAACCTTTTCCCAGATAAGACAACGTTCCTGGGTCCATCCAGAAAGAACAGAGAAAGCCGCATTATTTTTTCATTGTCCAGGCTACAATGAATGTGTTCTCTGCATTCAACCCGTCTTATTGCATAGCAGCAGTGGGCAGCTGCAGCGCCCGGGGACCAACTCCAGCTCTTCTTTCCATTACTTTGCACAGGCAGGAATATTAACCCTAACATGCATGTCTTTTTGATGGTGGGAGGAAACCGGAGCACCCAGAGGAAACCCATGCAAACATGGGGAGAACATGGGGAGAACATGCAAACTCCACACAGAAAGGATCTGGGACGGCCTGGGGTTCGAACCCAGGACCTTCTTGCTGTGAAGCACCAGTGCTAACCACTGGGCCACTGTGCCGCCCTGAAGTCCATTATCATACTCTTGGAATACTTAGTCAGCTTGTTCCATTAATATCCATCCATTATCCAAACCGCTTATCCTCCCAGAGTCGCGGGGATGCTGGAGCCTATCTCAGCAGTCACTGGGCGGCAGGTGGGGAGACACCCTGGACAGGCCGCCAGGCCATCACACAGGGCCCACACGCCCACACACACACACACACACACACACACACACACACACACACACACGCACTCATACCTAGGGGCAATTTAGTACGGCTGATTCACCTGACCTACATGTCTTTGGACTGTGGGAAGAAACTGGAGCCTCCGGAGGAAACCCACGCAGACACGGGGAAAACATGAAAACTCCACACTGAGGACGACCCGAGACGACCCCCCAAGGCTGGACTACCCCGGGGCTCAAACCCAGAACCTTCTTGCTGTGAGGCGACCACGCTAACCACTGCGCCACCGTGCTGCCTGTTCCATTAATAGTACGTCCATAAAGTCCATCAACCAATTCTCAGTTCACTAATAGAGAATTGGTTGGTTTACACTGCTTCTATTTCAGTGGTATTTGGAACGGTGAGGTCAGTAGGGATCGGCGAAAATACACTTCCTGGACGTAAACGTACTCACCTCATCTTTGTCAACATCCTCATCCACTTCGAAAACATGGATGGCCAATTTTTCTGGTCTGGACACTTTGCTGTAAAATCACAATACATAATAAATTGTTAAAATTCAATTATTAGAATTTTATTTCCTCGTTAACAGCGCATGCTACAGCTAGCTAGCTCTTTGATGTGGAGATAACCACTGCAGACATTTCTAGATTAAGAAAGAAAAAAAACAACTTAATTTTGCGCTTCTTGGCCCGAACACAATTTAGACTAAATTGAAGTGATTGAGGTAACGTAACATGATCAACTCCTCACATTTTTTTGCCAAACCTTTGAAGAATTTTCTTTGTTTATTATAAGCCAATTCTGAAGAGAATGTGTGTGTGAGTGATTGTTGGGGGGGGGGGGTCAATGGTGAATTTGGTATCTAGTAATCTAGGATTGGTGGATGCTAGCACCGTTCATGGATATACCATTAAGCAAATATGCCTTTAATGGGGAATCTGGGTAGCGTGCGGTCTATTCCATTGCCTACCAACACGGGGATCGCAGGTTCGAATCCCCGTGTTACCTCCGGTTTGGTCGGGCGTCCTTACAGACACAATTGGCTGTGTCTGCGGGTGGGAAGCCAGATGTGGGTATGCATCCTGGTCGCTGCACTAGCGCCTCCTCTTGTCGGTCGGGGCGCCTGTTCGGGGGGGAGGAGGAACTGGGGGGAGCGGTATGATCCTTCCACGCGCTACATCCCCCCTGGTGATACTCCTCACTGTCAGGTGAAAAGAAGCGGCTGGTGACTCCACATGTATGGGAGCAGGCATGTGGTAGTCTGCAGCCCTCCCCGGATCGGCAGAGGGTGTGGAGCAGCGGCCGGGACAGCTCGGAAGAGTGGGGTAATTGGCCAAGTACAATTGTGGAGAAAGGGGGGGGGGGTGCCTTTAACAGTAAATAGTGTGATGCTTGTAACATAAGAAATCGGCATCGCGGTGTATTGTTTTCAACTTCCCTAAAATCGGATGAGTGACAAAAGGTGTGACAACAATAGTCTGAGGCGTTTTCCCCGAGTCAAGGTCACTTCAACACAATGAGAATAGAAAACGCATGTCTTTGGGGGAGAGGTTAATGCCCAGAACAGTCTTCCCAGTACTGAGGGGGGCTTCTATGCTGACTGAAGCTGAGACGTCCAGCGTGGTGCACGGAGGAAGCTCTCCATTGTTCTGCAAAAACTATCCCGCGTTTCCTCGTCATCGAGTCACGACAACCTATCTTCACCTGTCGCCCGGGAACAAAGGGGACAGAAGCGCGCCAACAGCCAGACGCTGAAAATGCGGGGGAAATGTCTACGCCCTGACGATTCAGTGTGAAATCTTTGGCATCCATATACAGTGCATCCGGAAAGTATTCACACCCCTTCACTGTCCCCACATTTTGTTATGTTACAGCCTTATTCCAAAATGGATTAAATTCCTTTTTTTTTCACATCAATCTACACACAATACCCCATAATGACAAATTGAAAAATGTTTTGTAGAAACTTTTGCAAATTTATTAAAAATAAAAAACTGAAATATTGCATGTACATAAGTATTCACATCCTTTACTCAGTACTTGGTTGAGGCACCCTTGGCAGCGATTACAGCCTCAAGTCTTCTTGGGTATGAAGCTACAAACTTGGCACACCTATATTTGGGGTATTTCTCCCATTCTTCTCTGCAGATCCTCTCGAGCTCTGTAAGGTTAGATGGGGAGCGTCGCTGCACAGCTATTTTCAGGTCTTTCCAGAGATGTTCAATGGGGTTCAAGTCTGGGCTCTGGCTGGTCCACTCAAGGACATTCACAGACTTGTCCCGAAGCCACTCCTTCGTTGTCTTGGCTGTGTGCTCAGGGTCGTTGTCGTGTTGAAAGGTAAACCTTCGCCCCAGTCTGAGGTCCTGAGTGCTCTGGAGCAGGTTTTCATCAGGGATCTCTCTGTACTTTGCTCCATTCATCTTTCCCTCGATCCTGACTAGTCTCCCAGTTCCTGCCGCTGAAAAACATCCACACAGCATGATGCTGCCACCACCATGCTTCACTGTAGGGATGGTATTAGCAAGGTGATGAGAGGTGCGTGGTTTCCTCCAGACGTGACGTTTGGCATTCAAGCCAAAGAGTTCAATCTTGGTTTCATCAGACCAGAGAATCTTGTTTCTCATGGTCTGAGAGTCCTTTAGGTGCTTTCTGACAAACTCCAAGCGGGCTGTCATGTGCCTTTTACTGAGCAGAGGCTTCCGTCTGGCCACTCTACCATAAAGGCCTGATTGGTGGAGTGCTGCAGAGATGGTTGTCCTTCTGGAAGGTTCTCCCATCTCCACAGAGGAACACTGGAGCTCTGTCAGAATGACCATCGGGTTATTGGTCACCTCCCTGATCAAGGCCCTTCTCCCCCGATCGCTCAGTTTGGCTGGGCGGCCAGCTCTGGTGGATCCAAACTTCTTCCATTTATGAATGATGGGAGACCACTGTGCTCTTCGGGACCTTCAAAGCTGTAGAAATTTTTTTGTACCCTTCCCCACATCTGTGCCTCGATACAATCCTGTCTCGGATGTCCACAGACAATTCCTTTGACTTCATGGCTTGGTTTCTGCTCTGACATGTACTGTCAACAGTGGGACCTTATATAGACCAGGTGTGTGCCTTTCCAAATCATGTCCAATCCATTAAATTTACTACGGGTGGACTCCAATCAAGATGTAGAAACATCTCAAGGATGATCAGTGGAAACAGGATGAACCTGAGCTCAATTGTCATAGCAAAGGGTGTGAATACTTATGTACATGCAATATTTCAATTTTTTATTTTTAATAAATTTGCAAAAATTTCTACAAAACCTTTTTCACTTTGTCATTATGGGGTATTGTGTGTAGATTGATGAGAAAAAAAGGAATTTAATCCATTTTGGAATAAGGCTGTAACATAACAAAATGTGGGGAAAGTGAAGGGGTGTGAATACTTTCCGGATGCACTGTATATTACACATGGCGGCTGTTGCTACTCGCCCAGCAGAAGGACGCCATGACTCATAACCGCATTACATCTGTGAGGACGGTGTTGTGATTGTGAACAGCAGACTCACTTGGGAAGTTGCCGAAAGTCCCCGGAGTAGTCCTCATACTTGTAGTTGACGACGTGCCAGTCAGATTTATAGGTTTTGATGCACTGAGAAAACACAAGAGGGATCAGTCGGTTAGGGAACCACTCGCACAATTCAGCTGCCTGATAATAAAAATAAAATAATCGCTGTAGGAAGAGATGTATCCTGAGTTTGGCAAAGTTTTATAGTCTGATGATCCTGGAAAATAAGGTACAGGGGTCAAACAGGACAAAGGTGGGAATTGGCCGGTACATCCCAGTTTTACATTACAGCGATATTCAAATGCCGATTCATTACACAGTACAATTTTCAGCTATCACTGCATTACAAATACAGGGGAGTCGATATTCCAATTATCCCACTCTTCCAAGCCATCCTGGTTGCTGCTCCACCCCCTCTGCCAATCCGGGGGGTGCTGCAGACTACCACATGCCTCCTCTGATACATGTGGAGTCGCCAGCCGCTTCTTTTCACCTGACAGGGAGGATTTTCACCAGGGGGACGTAGCATGTGGGAGGATCACGCTACCCCCCCCAGTTCCCCCTGCCCCCTGAACAGGTGCCCCAACTGACCAGAGGAGGCGCTAGTGCAGCGACCAGGGCACACACCCACATCTGGCTTCCCACCCGCAGACACGGCCAATTGTGTCTGTAGGGACGCCCGACCAAGCCGGAGGTAACACGGGGATTCGAACTGGAGATCCCCGTGTTGGCAGGCAACGGAATGGACCGCCACGCCACCTGGACGCCCGAAACTACACTAATCTAAACAAATTGTGCAACAAAATGTTTGAAGAAAACATTTTAATCCCCATAGAAACTTAAAAGATGAGTACGCTTCCCTGAGCATTCACACACGTAGAAATGGAATCAAACTTCTCCACACCCTCTGAACTTCAACACTGCAACTCAGTGGAAATGTTGTGATATTAAAATTGTCACATATTGCTTAGTATTGCAATTTTGCACTGAACTGATTTCCCTGCCACACAAACAAAAGAATGTTTCATCTATGAGCAAATAACGACTTAAGAAAAAGATTTCATGTGGATTTAGAATTTGTGCGAACACATCCGTCCATCCATTATCCAAGTTGCTTATCCCAATCGGGGTCGCAGGATGCTGGAGCCTATCCCAGCAGTCACTGGGCGGCAGGCAGGGAGACATCCTGAACAGGCCGCCAGTCCATCACAGGGTCAACACACACACACACACACACACACACACACACACACACACACACACACACACACACACACACATTCACACCTAGGGACAATTTAGTATGGCTGATTCATCTGACCAACAAGTCTTTGGACTGTGGGAGGAAGCTGGAGCACCCAGAGGAGAAACCCACACAGACACAGGGAGAACATGCAAACTCCACACAGAGGATGACCCGGGATGACCCCCAAGGTTGGACTACCCCAGGGCTCAAACCCAGGACCTTCTTGTTGTGAGGTGACTGTGCTAACCACTGCACCACATTAGCTTAAAGGGCTTTTGTGTAAGCCTGGACAGCAGGTGTAGCAGTCTGGCTCACCTACTGACAACGCTGAAAGTAGAGCATGGAATGACTCGCCATCATAATGGTTTACGCACGTTACAATCTTTAACTGAACTATCAGAACGCCATAAAAGCCCCACAGCTGAGACGAGAGGCGATCATTCAAACCGCCGTAGTCATTAAAACGGAAGCGGGCTGTGATGCAAGATGAGCTCGCATGCTCCACCTCAGCCTAACCACAAAGACTCCACCAGCCCAAACCGAGAGGGAGTATACCTCTATCTCCCCAACTCGGAGGGAAGACATCTGGTCATTGTTAAAGTGAAGGGTGATACAAACCGCATACTGGTATCTATTATGGAGAAATACGTGCTGTTTACAAGAAACGCTCCGTCAGGGGAGTCTACGTGCAACCTGATCAGGGGAGCAACAGGAAACAGAGGAGCTCTTGCAGGGCTGATCAACACAGCTGTCCTGGTGATGTCACGTCGCACCTGACCAACAGGAAGTGGGCCTTTACGGCTGCTAAAACTGCCACCTTCCACCTGGAAGGTGTACTTATGAATATAGAGGCGGTGTCCGAATACTCCACTACGTACTACATACTAATAGCAGATACTGCACAGTAACAGTACTACAACAATACTATATGCATTTTAGTATGTTCTACTCCATCAAGACATGATAAGTATGCGGCGTGATTTGGTTTTGCTATCCTCAGTCAATTAGTGGGAGCGGCGGGAATTTGGGAGCGGCGGGAATTGGGTACAGCTTATGTAAGCTACGTCTCCATGGTAACCTCACACAGTTACCATTTTCTTCCATAATAGTGTTTCGGCCCTGTGTGATGGCCTGGCGGCCTGTCCAGGGTGTCTCCCCGCCTGCCACCCAGTCACTGCTGGGATAGGCTCCAGCATCCCCGCGACCCTGAGAGCAGGATAAGCGGTTCGGATAATGGATGGATGAAATCGTGTCCAGTCAGTTCAAATAAGATTGTTCACTGAAAGCAGAATGCATCCTGACATTTTTTTAATTTTGCCCCCCCCCCATTTCTCTCCCTATTTTCTACCCTACCCTATTTTCCAACCCTTCCCGGTCGGTGCTCCACCCCCTCTGCCGATCTGGGGGGGGCCGCAGACTACCACATGCCTCCTCCGATACATGTGGAGTCAACGGCCGCTTCTTTTCACCTGACAGTGAGGAGTTTCGCCAGGGGGAAGTAGCACGTGGGAGGATCACGCTATTCCCCCCAGTTCCCCCTGCCCCCTGAATAGTCGCCCTGATCCACCAGAGGAGGCGGTAGTGCAGCGACCAGGACACATAACCACATCCCTCCTGCAGACACGGCCAATTGTGTCTGTAGGGACGCCCGACCAAGCCGGAGGTAACACGAGGATTCGAACCGGCAATTCCAGTGTTGGTAGGCAACGGAACTGACCGCCACTCTACCAGGACGCCCCCAGAACCTAGCATTTTTAGTATATTAGATTTTTTTCATACTATGAACATTTTTTTCTGGTACACTCACATTGAGTGCTATAATATGTATGAACTGCACTATGCACAACCAGGGAGAACAGCGTGCTTGTGCAGGGCAGTGAACCACAGGGCAGCGCTGTATCTTACTGGAAACCACGAAAACCACAGTTCAAACCATTTGAAGCTTGGAAGTGTTTTCAAGACTCCGTAAAGGCACAACTATAAACACCCGTCCAGAGAAAAACAGCAAAAGTTTGTTTGGCTTTTCGGACTTTGGGAATTAACTGCATTTTATCACTTGTTACTCCCCTGGGCTGTGGAACTGCAGAATGCAGAAGTACAGTAGCAGTAAAACGGTTCACAGGAGCTCAAGCAATGCTCTGTAGTAAGCCCTGGTGCCAGCTGATGAACAATAACACACTGTTGTGTCCAAAACTACCACAGTTGAGGGAGAAGCTCTGCTGGTTTGATGTATTTAACAATGAGGAGCTCGGGTGCCCAGGTGGCGCGGCGGTCTATTCCGTTGCCTACCAACACGAGGATCGCCAGTTCGAATTCCCGTGTTACCTCCGGCTTGTCCGGGCATCTCTACAGACACAATTGGCCGTGTCTGTGGGTGGGAAGCCAGATGTGGGTATGTGTCCTGGTCGCTGCACTAGCGCCTCCTCTAGTCGGCCGGGGCGCCTGTTCAGAGGGGGGAATAGCGTGATCCTCCCTTGGCCTACGTCCCCCTGGTGAAACTCCTCAGTGTCAGGTGAAAAGAAGCGGCTGGCGACTCCACATGTATCGGAGGAGGCATGTGGTAGTCTGCAGCCTTCCCCGGATCGGCAGAGGGGGTGGAGCAGCGACGGGGACGGCTTGAAAGAGTGGGGTAATTGGACGGGTACAATTGGGGGGGGGGGGGTAAAAAGGAAAAAAAAAAACAAAAAAAAAAACAACCCCTCTACCCAAAAACAATGAGGAGCTCTAGGAACTCAGCTGTAAATGGTGCAAGAAATCTCCTTATCTCTGGTGGCTCTGCTGCGCTCTCTGCCTCGTACACTTGTGCAGAGTCACACCCGGGGTGACGACATAAATCACTGTCTGTATAAAGCAGCATGTCTCACCGTCTATAAAACCACCGAACGCTCGGGACAAAGGTCCAGTTTTGTGGGGTTACTGCTGCTGGTGCGAGCTTACCTCTTGGACAAACAGACTCTGGGCTTCCTCCACTGCATTTTCTGGCACCGTGGGGTACAAAGTTCTCCCCTGGCGTCTCAACGTCGAAATCTGTGGGCCAAGACAAGAAGTGCATGCAAAGAAGAAAAAAAAATTAACACACAAAGCAAGGAGAGACGTAAAAGCCGTTTTCTGGTCAACTATAACTCGCAGCTGATAGGTAAGAGGAAGTTTGGAAAATAATACGGCAAAATGTGGAAGACACCTTTCAAAGACAACACCCTCTTCCCAGCAATACAGTATGTGGCCTCAGCTGGACGTGATTGCACTGAGTGCCCCTCAAAATATTTTTCTACGCTGGAGAAAGGGGATGGTGTCTTTGTGAGGGTTCAAAGGGGCAGAATGTGCGGGAGGCAGAACGCTTCCCCATAACGCTAAGCTCCACAACGCACAGACACACCCTGAACCTGGCTCCCTGCCACCGGCGTACAGGGGCTCTCATAACAACTGGAATCAGTATCCCAGCACCTCCGATGGTTTCATCCAAGCCTCCCTTTATTGAGCAAATGGTGCACGCTGTCCTCCGAGCACGCAGCCTTTTCTCACATGGGATTCACCGCTCAGAGCTTTGCCTTTGCATGTAGTACATAAAGCAAATGGCATGCGATAATATTTACAAGCGTGTAACTGTATTTCCGAGTAAACGTGCCCTTAGGTCTGGTGCATTATTAAAAAATAATAATAATTTTAAAAAAAATCCACTCCCTTTCAAAACCTTTTATGAAGCCATTTCAGGATACGGTAGCTCGATGAAAACATTCAATAAAGGATCGTTTTACCTTTTATTTTATGAGGGACTTCTGCAGGAGACTTTTTTCTTTGGGGGGGGGGGGTTCCCCCCTTTTCCTCCCCAATTGTATTCGGCCAATTATCTGACTCTTTTGAGCCATCCCGGTCGCTGCTCCATCCCCTCTGCCGATCCGGGGAGGGCGGCAGACTACCACATGCCTCCTCCAATACATGTGGAGTCACCAGCCGCTTCTTTTCACCTGACAGTGAGGAATTTCGCCAGGGGAACGTGGCGCATGGGAGGATCCACGCTATTCCCCCCCAGTTCCCCCTCTCCCCTGAACAGGCGCCCCGACCAACCAGGGGAGGCGCCAGTGCAGTGACCAGGACACATACCTACATCCGGCTCCCCACCCGCAGACACGGCCAATTGTGTCTGTAGGGACGCCCGACCAAGCCAGAGGTAACATGGGGATTTGAACCGGCGATCCCCGTGTTGGTAGGCAACGGCATAGACTGCCAGCCACGCCACCCAGATCCTCCAACAGGAATTTCTTAAGCGGAAATGTACTTTAACAGAACACAAATAGCACCTCCAGCACCACAGCTGAGAAGGCTTTCCTCAAGTGGCTGATAGAGACAAACTGCAGCAAAAACAAACCTCAGGCCCTCCTCTTGACTCACATCCTTTAAAAACCACTAATGGATTATTCCCTTCAGTAAATCCCACCAAAGATGCCAGCAGTGACACCTGCCTTCCAGCGAAGCATATTTTAAGATAACCAAATGGTGCAAATTGAAGTAGGCAATTCAAAGCAGCAATAAATCCGACAAGCTTTTTTTCCTCAGCAGCCAACCGAGTCAACCAGTTGCTCTGCTATAGTCATTATCTTTACATATAGAAATGTTTTCTTTTTTCTTCTCCCCCACCCCCCCACCCCCCAAGTAGGGCTCTGGAAAGTGCAGCTCCAATCAAATTTGAACTGAGTCATCGAGAACTGAGCAAGAAAATCACAATTGGGCCTTAAGAGGATTCAATTTGGACTCAAAAGAAAACAAAGCACAGAAAAGTAGTCATGCACACACACACACACACACACACACACACATGAATCACAGGGAAACGTTAAAGCGCTTGTTTTCCACAGACCTCATCCCCTCTGGCGGTAATTAAGACTACGCACAGAGATGGTGGACCGTCCAACTGATACGAGGGAAAAGAAATGTTATGCAGGGGTTTAATGTGAAGGGCGAGTGGACGGGAAAGTCCGCTGTTAGGTCTGCAGTCCTTTGGGAGGAATCAACGCGACTGTAGCGGTAACACAACGATTTTGACCAATACAGGGACATCCTCCTTTTTCCCTCTCCGTGACCTTGCGTTCGGTGCCGGGCTGAGCCCAGGGCCATGTCAACGACAATAAACACAATAACAGAGCTCTTATTTGTGAACCTGAGATCTCTTCTTCCTCTCCGCTGGCCAGGTTTCCTGAAGGAAGATGGTAATCTCTGTAATCCAAGCAGCAGTAACAAACAGGCATGGATGTAAGGGGGAGCCGGGAAGCGGGCGGCAGGAAACGTTTAATTGGGCTACGAGTCACAGGGAGGAACCACGGGATTCTCTGGTGAGAGGAGCCCGGAGGGGGGGAAGATGAGACACAGCTGCGCTCAGCGGAGCACTGGTGTCATTCTGTCACTTTACCGGTACAATAATATCACTCTCCATCTTGAGACCAGATGCTGAAAAAGTTACATGTAATGGGATTCTGCCATTTCCTCACTCCCACTTTTTTATTTGGCGTCGATCGCTTGACGTTATGAGGACAGTTTGTGTTTGTGAAACAAGATGGCATGACCTATTCGACAGCAGTGATGCCGACACATGAGCTTTAGCCTGGTCTGTCTGGTCTAGCCTGTGTTTGAAGATCTGGCCGATCGCGCTCTCTCCTCACAGATCAACGCTATATGTTGTGCCCCTTTCCAACTGCATGGTACCCGCTCAGCTCGATTCTACTCGCTTTATTTTCGGGGATTTCGTTTTCCACTGCAGATAGTACCCCCTCACGGCGAAGCCCCACTGGTCATAGGTGGGCGTGTTGACTAGTTTTTTTTTAAAGATTTTATTTATTACATTACATTACATTACAGTCATTTAGCTGACGCTTTTATCCAAAGCGACTTACAATAAGAGCATCAGTTAACGTAGGAAATCAGGGGAACTACTAGTCATCGGAGGTCATAAGTGCATCTAAACAAGCATCTAAGAGCAAAACCAGCGCTAAAGTAAAAGTCCAAGAAAGAGATTTTTTTTTTTTTAAAGGAGTGAATACATGTCTGTGAATGTTCTCATTCATCCAGGTCATGGTTATCCAAAGGAGTTGAATCAAGTGCAGCTGGACTTGGTATATATCCGTGAAGACGTTTCGCCTCTCATCCAAGGGGCTTCCTCAGTTCGTGCCTTTCTGACTAGACCAAGCTAGTCTGACTGGCTGGTGATGAGACTCAGAATTTATCCTCTATGGGTCGTTGTCAGAGCCATAGATATGAGTGGCTCTTTTGTGTACCGATGTTTGGTCGCGCCCGTCGTTAGCGGAGCTGTTGATATGTGTGGCCCTCCTGTGCTCAGATGTCCAGCCGGGCCCGTCGCCATCGGAGCTATTAATTTGCATTTGTTTAGCAGTGACCGTGGTTGGGGGTGTTAGTTTCGACTTCATTATTCAGTGGTCATGAGAGTGGTTGGAGCTGTTAGTGACCGACCGTTGTTCTTGGAGGCTAGGCTTCTTGAGTCTCCTGGGTAGAGATGAAAGGACGGCATTGTAAGTGGGAGATAGGTGGTGTCGCAGACCTCCTCCTCTGTTGAGGGATGGTTTTTCCCAGTTTCGCATAGATGGCTTCCTTCACCCCTCTTTCAAACCATCTATCGTCTCTGTCCAAAATGTGTACGTTGCTGTCCTGGAAGGAGTGTGTCTTCTCCTTTAGGTGTAGATAGACTGCTGAGTCTTGTCCTGAGGAGTTTGGCCTTCTGTGTTGGGCCATGCATTTGTGTAGTGGTTGTTTGGTTTCTCCTATGTGTAGGTCAGTGCAGTCTTCATTGCATTGTACGGCATACACCAGATTGCTTTTCCGGGTGTGTGGTACACGGTCTTTGGGATGAACCAGTCTTTGTCGGAGTGTGTTGCTGGGTTTGAAGTATACCGGGATGCGGTGTTTGTTGAAAATTCTCCTGAGTTTCTCGGAGACCCCAGAAACATACGGGATGACTGTGCTATTCCTTCTGTTCCTTTTCTCCTCATCGCTCACCTGGTTGGTCTTTCTGGAACATGTTGCAATTTTTACAAAGGTCCAACTGGGGTAGCCACAGGTTTTTAAAGCTCCCCTATGGTGTTTGTGTTCTTCTCGTTGGGCCTGAGTGCTGCTGGGTACATTGTCAGCTCTGTGTTGCAAAGTTCTGATGACGCTCAGTTTGTGTTCCAGCGGGTGGTGTGAGTTGAAAAGTAGATATTGGTCTGTGTGTATAGGTTTCCTGTAAACCCCAATGTGGAGGCTCCTGTCTTCGCCAATGTGGACGTAACAGTCCAAGTGAATACAATAAGTGCTATGAACAAGTAACAGGGTAGTAGTTCTTGAAGAGGTTAGTTTTCAAGCTGCGCCGAAAGATGGGCAGCGACTCCGCTGTCCTGACATCAGTGGGGAGTTCATTCCACCACTGTGGGGCCAGGACAGAAAAGAGCCGTGACCAGATCGATCGGCAGCAAGGGCCTCTGAGCGACGGGGCAACCAGGCGTCCCGAGGCAGCATAGTGAAGTGGTCGGGCGGGGGGTGTAGGGCTTGACCGTGGCCTGGAGATAGGAAGGAGCTGTTCCTTTCACTGCCCTGTAGGCTAGCACCAGAGTCTTAGACTAGAGGCAAACAGCTACTGGGAGCCAGTGTAAGGACATGAGAAGGGGAGTTGTGTGGGAGAACTTAGGGTAGTTGAACACCAGACGAGCTGCAGCTTTCTGAACAAGCTCCAGAGGTCTAATGGCCGACGCCGGGGCGCCGGCAAGGAGGGAGTTGCCGTAGTCCAGCCGGGAGATGACCAGAGCCTGGATGAGCACCTGTGTCACCTCGTCGGTGAGGAATGGGCGACTCCTCCTGATTTATATTTAAATAAATATAAATAAATATACACATATTTATATTTATACTTTATTTATAGTGGTATTTTCATGTCACCTTTTAGTATCAGCTCAGCTCACTTGGAACCTCAACGGAGGTGGTACCAAAAAAAGCACCTGGTACCAGGTACTATCCCTCACTTTTGCCTCATGGAAAACCAAAAAAAGCGAGTAGAGTTGAGCCGGTACCATGCAGTGGAATGGGGGCACTGGAAACATTTGGTTTGTTAAAGAACACCAGCATATCAATAATACACTACACAGTAGCTTCAAGACATCGCGCTAGTCTGAGAGGAGAAAAAGCATCGGTTCTGCATGACAGACCTGGTATGCAGATGAGGGTGGTTATAACCTTTTAGTGCATGCCGTGTTGTTAATTTGTTAGCAAGTGGTTTTGCTAGCTGGCCCAATTCGCTGCCGTTCAAGCGGCCAGATCTCCGAACACAGGACTCACTGACCAGGCTACCGTCCATGCAGCCACACAATTACGAGTAAGTCATGCCACCTTGTGTCAAAAAAACCTGAACTATCCCTTTAAAGTGATACCGGATGTGCTGTTTGTCAAAACTGCCCTACACCTGCAATATGCAGTTGTGCAGCACGGTGGCCCAGTGGTTAGCGCCGTTGCTTCACAGAAAGAAGGTCCTGGGTTCAAACCCCAGGCTGTCCCGGATCCCTTCTGTGTGGGGTTTGCATGTTCCCCTGTGTCTGCCTGGGTTTCCTCCGGGTGCTCCAGTTTCCTTCCACCATCAAAGATGTGTATGTTAGGGTTAATGCTCCTGTCTGTGCCCCTGAGCAAGGCAACGGAAAGAAGAACTGGAGTTGGTCCCCGGGCGCTGCAGAAGATGAATTTCCCCGAGGGGATTATAAAAGTATACCTTAATCTTAACTACAAAGTGCACCTGATACAGGAAAGGGATTGGTGTCAGTTCATTCCTGGGGGTTAAATCACTGACAGGTCTTCCTGCTCTACAAGCTTTTCCGAGCCAACAGCTCACGGCGAAGCAGGGAGTGGCGGTCGGGTCCCTTCTCGTAATCCTGAACAAAATTCCCCCAAAAGAGGCGTGGAGGGAGCAGGCATAGACCCGCGGACAACTCCCCAGTGCCAAGAGCTCCCTGATCAAAACCAGATGGACATAACATAAACACAGCATCAAAGCCCCCCCACCCCTAAACAGTTAAGACCCTTTTCTCAGAGGCATGATTTGACAAAATAACCCCGGTGAAAGACTCCGGTAAGAGCAGTGGGGGTACAGAGCAAGGTGGACAGAGATAGCACTTCCTACCATTGAGCCCGGGCCAAAAAAACAGGATTTAGACACTTGCTTGCTGATTTCCAGATTTAATATTAACTATAGGGCCGGGCAATATTACCATTTATCGTCTTTAACTGGAACTGCATCGGATGAAATATGGATAGTGTCATATCGTAAGACACCATTTTGTTATCTAAACTGGTAATAACGATGACTCATTACCTGAAATTGCTCGCAAAATAAGGTCTGAAATATTATAGTAAAAGGAGTATTGTTTGAAAATTAGTTTTGGTTTGATATTATACTTGACCAAACTGTCATAGCAGTAATTAATGACCACCGTACACTTCGCAGTGTCTGTTTCTGTGTGCAAGCACTGGCAATATGTTCCTGCATACGGAGCATCCATTATCAGTAGGACTTGACAGACACTTAGATTAAACACTTGCTGGAACAAGAGCCTGCAGAGGCCCAAACAGATGTTATTTTCCGTCAATGTGTCTTCAGTATGTTTTTTTTGGGGGGGGGGGCTCACACCCCCTTCTAAGCCAGAATCACCTGTCACTGCCCTGACAACACAGTGTTTGTGCATACGGGACGGCTGGTATGTCGTGGATGGAGCGGGACACACTGGAACAGCGTGATACCAGAGGAGACACAGTCAAGGCTGCCCCGCTGTCACTGAGCGCCCCAGCTGCCAGGCCCGTCACAAAAAACACCGAGCTCCTGTTAATGGCCCCGGCCCTAATCCATTGTGCCGCTGCAAACTTGGCAGCACTTCCTTCCTCTGGTCTTATCAACACAACTCCTTCGGCTTGTTTCGAAGGCTTGCTCTGTGGTTTGTTTGACCACATGAATTTGAGATATACTCACATGCGTAGCTGAAAACCCTGAGTTGAGGAGAATTTTGTCTTTTCTCAACCAATTGGAACTGAAAACAAAGCGCTATTTTATCTGTGTAAACAAACTTTGTACAGCACTAGAAAACATTAAAAACTCAGATTTAGTTGCTGTCTGGTGTTGGGCCTTGTATTAAGAGACCTGTCAATCGGTGTTGGAGCAACAGCAGAGTCCCGTCTCGTGTATTTCGGTGGCCAGGCCCTTGTGTTTATATTTGGATTACGGGCTGTGCTTTTAAGATGAGCGTGCACGGTGCGAAGCAAACACCGACTGCGGTTTCGTTGCAGATTCTTTGCTCCAAAATACATCCAGAGGAAGCTTTAAATGTGTATCGGCTACTGTTCCACGGTCGCTCTTTGAATTCAACATGAACATTATACGAGTATACAGTGACGATACGTGGCATTCCACGAGGAACTGGATAATGTGTTAGATAAATCAACAAATCAACTGTCGCAGCAAGATTTTACAAAGTCTTACTCTCCGAGACTCTCTGTGGAGAGATGTTAAAGTCATCATGGTTTGTAAAACAAAAGAAGCCTTAAGCGAAGGGGGAGCTGTGACAATGAACGCCAGGTCTCCGTGAAACCTCGTCTGGACCGTGGGACAGTGTGGCAACGTTAGGTCTGAGGATATACGGTACATTCTCACTCCTGTTGTTTTTAAGGACATCTCTTAGAGCGGTCTCATTCCCCGAAGCCCCGCCGCCGGGCCAGATTTCCATTTCGGATTTTCCATCCAGGACATCTGATGTGCTGGGCTGCTGCGCCGGTGGAAAGTTTGGGAGAATGTGCGTCCTGCAGAACGGGTGCTGAAGATAACCCTTACTCTGTCATAACACAGGAGGCAAAATGAGCCAATTAAACAGATGGCCCCTGACCCCTGTCTCACTACGGCACAGGGAGATGTAAACAAAAGTGTGGGTCGACCCCACCTAGCACTGACAACATGGGCCGAGCCCGAGCCCAAGGGAAGTCCTGCCAAACCCAAACAAATACAACAAAGAAAGCACATAAGTGGGAGGGAAACGTGCGATGTTAAGCAGATAACGTTAAGAGGCACAACCATACATGGAGCCCGTTTTCACCAAGACTGTTCCGTAACATACGAGCCTCGAGGCTGAGTTGTGAAACACTTGGAGCTCTGACATAAATCTTTTCCGTTCGGTGGACGGGTTTATCCACAGTGCCATGCAGCACCACAAAAGCATACGTGTCAAAGCTATAATCCTTGAACTTGTTGATGTGTGCATTGCATTGCATTGCACTGGTTGCAATTGCAACAATTGCACAAATGCATTGGTGTTTGAGCAATGCAAATCTCAGACATCCATCACACTGTTCCCATGGCCATTATGTCAGCACCTTCCCAACCAACAGACAAAAAAAAAAAAAGAAAATGAAAAAGAAATCGACTGAGTTTTTGCTGTTGAAGTATCTGTCGGTAAAGATCATACACAATCTTGGCTTGTCAGATCCTCAGGACTGTAGCTTCAACCATGGCTGGACTATAACTAGTACTATGACCCCCCCCCCAAGCCTCTTACCAGTATGATCATATTGTCTATGACCCTGGTGTGTGTGTCTGCGGTGGTGTCGGTGCGAATCTCACCTGGAAGTCCTCCAGGGGGAACTGCAGCATATCTCTGAGGACATCGCTGAGGATCTGGGTCTTTCTCTGCACCAGCACATTCTCATAATCCAGTGGCTCTATCACCTTGGGCTTCACCTGGGGAACACAGACGAGGCACTGGGTTACTGAGGTACACATGATAATTAGCTCACATACAGCACAGTCTAATGCCAATGGACACACACACACACGCACACACACACACACACACACACACACACACACACACACACACACACACACACATATATCCTGTAAATTAGGGCTGTGTAGTGGCGAGAATCTGGCGATATGATACGTATCACAGTGCAGGGGTTACGATTCATAATACAACAGTTAGTTCCAACCAAGTAATTTGATTGGACAAGCGGCATTCCATGAGTGCTGATATACAGTATAACAGCACTGGGACTTTTAACTATATGTATCACTCCGCTGCACAGGTGTTCTATTAATAACCGTTAATTAGGCTACATTAACGGTCGTTATCAATATCGGATTGTAACAGTAACTGAGCGACTGTCAGTGTCAACAGGCTCTTATTTCACAGGTTGCACAATAAATGGAAAGGTCCAGATTAACGTACATGATACAAGGTAGCTAGCCAGCGGTAACGTGTGTAGACCTATACGAAGTAGCAAGCTGTGCAGGAAAATGTTTGTGATCAGGGCGCCTGGCAACGGTCCAAGTTCAAGAGCGCAGTTGTGGAACTATTTGTTGGTGGACCTAAATAAATGATTAAATAAACAAACAAGTCATAATCTGTTGTCGCTTATTACTGTAAACTAATACAGGGCGATTGTAGAACTGTTGTATAAAAGCAATATCACACTCGAGGTCATGCTGTTATACCGAATATCCGCAGCCTCGTACCTACAACCGAATCACAGGCTGTGCTGATATTCGGTATAACAGCATGACCTCGAGTGTGATATTGCTTAAATACATCGCAATATATCGCGATACTGTAAGAAAGGCGATATACTGCGATTTCATAGGCCTGTGTTCTTTGTGCTTATGCTACTTTCTGTCTCAGTGTACGTTGTTGGGTTGGAGTGGAAGAGTCAAATGGCTGAAGACAGATTACAACACTGTTATCTAGCGGTCGGGGGGTTACACACACAACACGAAAAGTTTGCCACGAACCTTTACATGTAAACAATTAAAAACCGATACAGCGGTTTTGAGAATCGATACAGTATCACAAAAGGTGATATCGCGACACTCAAGAGTATCGATATTTTCTTACACCCCTACTGTAAATCTGTGTTTAAGTGCTCACTTTTCTGTCCAGGAAGACAAGTATAGCACGCCAGCGAAGACAGGACCCTAGAAGGTCTGGGATAGATTCACCGTTAGTTTAAAAAAAAAAAAAATCAAACCCAGGCTTTTCAGTCGGTCAGAAATTTCAATTTAGTAACCCAACTTAACTGAATGCATGAATTGGTGCACTGGCACTCATCTCTTATCCTAAGAGCCATAGTGGGGATGGGGTGGGGGTGGGGGGGGGACATCACTTCCCATGTAACTCTACACACTGCTGGCGTCGTAAAAATGGAAACTATTATGTATGTGGAACGCGAAGGCCACATTCAATAAGAGCAGAGAGGGAAATGTGTGGTCAGTGATACTGGTGGAGCTCTCTCCTGGGTGACTTCACAGAGCGCTGCGCTTTAAACGCGTATCAGATGTATTAACTACAGGCAGCCGCTCCAAGGCTGGATTGAACGTGTCAGCATTATACGAGACCGTTAAAATGATCCGGCGTGCCGGTAATCAGACGATATTCTCGGCACAAATGTTCAAACCCGACAAACGGCTGGATAGGGGGACGTAATTACGCGCGGTCCATGATCCAGGTAGGAAAAATCAAAGAAGGTTGAGTCAGTTCATCCGGACACAACGTTAGACGTTATGTCCAGATGAACTGACTCAACCTTCTTTGAGAGATAGCGGAAGCTTCCGACCACACAAACAATAGCAGCAGATAGGAGACGGTACTCTGTACGGTCCGCGGTAAATTAAGCTGCGCCGCTTCAGCCAAGGCTGACACATGCTATCTGTTAGACGCAGCATTACGGCACATGAAGGCTCCATCCGCCCATAAAGAGTACATCCGCCCTCAACATAGGGTCATAATGAGCTAATCCCTCCACGACAGCCAGCAAACACAACATCTCTGTTGAGATGCCCAGAGAGGGGAAAAAAACAAAACATGAATTTCCACAAAACAATATCATATTCTACTTTGATTACATTTAATTGATGACATTACCATATTATAGGGTAAACTATTTCGGTTGCATCATACAAAGCGATTATCTTATACAGTATAACAGAAACTGACTTTTTTGATTTTCCCCTTTTTCTCCCCAACTGTATCCGGCCAATCACCCCACTCTTCGGAGCCGTCCCGGTCGCCGCTCCGGGGAGGGCTGCAGGCTACCACATGCCTCCTCCGATACATGTGGAGTCGCCAGCCGCTTCTTTTCACCTGACAGTGAGGAGTTTCACCAGGGGGACATAGCGCATGGGAGGATCACGCTATCCCCCCCCCGAACAGGCGCCCCCAACCGGACAGAGGAGGCGCCAGTGCAGCAACCAGGACACATACCCACGTCCAGCTTCCCGCCAGCAGTCACTGCCAATTGTGTCTGTAGGGGACGCCCGACCAAGCCGGAGGTAACACGGGGATTCGAACCGGCGATCACCGTGTTGGTAGGCAACGGAATAGACTTGCCACGCCACCAAGACGCCCCCCCCTTTTTTTGTCTTTTGGTCTTTTAATCCGGTTGACGTGAGACATTTATCTGCTGTATCCATCCGAACATTCCGTAGAGACTTTCTGGTTATTTTGTGAAAACAACTGGCCGATGCTTCCTCGTTGTTATTCTTGACAACATCAGGGCTGAAAACCACAGATAAGAAATGTTGATTATCAGACCCAGAGGGGAATCTGCACTAATCTGGTCTCCTGAAAAGTGATCATCAACGCTCAATGTGATTGCACATCCCCCCCCCACAAAAGGAGACTACATGTCCATCTTTACCCCAAGATGCCGGATATAGCTCTGCCATATGATGGCGGTCAAGAGATTTATGGCACATCCTGGCATTAAAGGCTTTGTAATGTCGTTATGTTACTGCCCTAGCAACTACGCCCGGCTTGCACAGGCTGCAGACTGCATATGGACTCTGTAGATACAGTGGGGCCATTAGACAGCTATATCAGGTGCAGCCTCGTGGCCGATAGGAGCGAGGGATCTAACCCTGAAGTGTGTGTGAATGTAGCAGCCAGGGAGATATCGAAGTGTGAGATGAGGGGCTCTCTCTCTCGGCCAGATCTTACGGGCCGAGCGACGATACACCTCGCACATCGCCTCAACATCTGGGGCTGATAATGCTCGCATGATCTCAGAGGGGAGAGTCCTGGATGCTGACCCATTTTAATATGTGTTGCTCGCAGCCTCGTGAATAACAAGAGCACCTCACACGGCGGAAGGATGTGTCCGGCTGTTGTATCTCTCTATCGGTTTCAGGCACGGGGAGCAGACGGTGAATGACAGGAGAGGGTGCCGTCATGTCTGCTACCCCGCAGCAGGTCGGGGACAGCACGGCTCATGCAGAGCTGGGTTCAGGAAACAAACCGTACAAGGTCCATGGGGGGGGGGGGGGGCGGGACAGACAGACGGATAGACAGACACAGACAGAGAGCGGATGAGTGCAGACAGACAGGCCAGGTGAGTCAGCAAGCAAAAAGATGATTAAAGACTACTGGTTAGATAACAGTCCAGAGGAGATAAGCCCTCCGTGTGTGTGTGTGTGTGTGTGTGTGTGTCATACGCCACAAGCCCAAAATCTCTACATCACTGATTATGGAGTATTTGTTTTGTCGACCATGACCGCTGCGAGATGACAACCTGTAACAGACGAGGCGTTAATCTGAGTCCCGCACAACACCAGAAACACCTGGCTCCCCGAGCGTCACCAGTAACCTTCAGACACACGACGCCGACTACACGGCCCCACAACGCAGATCGGACGCTGATAAAAAAAAAGGGGAGATATGCCGAACCACCTGTGCACGGGACTGACATACCTGAGGGACAGGTGAGTGGGGAGAGGTGTCCATTATCGACTCCCAAAGGACGATAAAAATAAACAAATGAATAAATCGAAGGGAGCTTGGAGCATAGAAAATAAAAAGGACAGGTCAAATCCACCACAGCATCCCACTCCTGTTTTTTTGCCCTGCCCCAAATACCCGGCAAAGCCTGGGCAGTGGTAGGTTCAAAGCCCTGCCTGTAGGGGTGCAAGAAAATATCGATACACCGGAGTATTGCGATATTATCTTTTGTGATACTGTATCGATTCTCGAAACCACTATATCGATTGTTAATACACGTTGCGTTGTGTGTAACCCCGCGACCGCTAAGCAACAGTGTCGTAATCTATCTTCAGCCACGTGACTCTTCCACTCCGACCCAACGACGTAAACTGAGACAGGAAGTAGCGTGACGACAAAGAACACGGGCCTTTGAAACCGCAATATATCGCCTTTCTTACAGCATCGCAGTATATCGCGATATATTGAGTCACAACCCCTGTGTCGTGATACGCACCGTATCGCCAGATTCTCGCCGACACACAGCCCTAATACGCAGCCCTACCCGCCTGCAACTGAAACGGCTTCGCAATCCTGATATCTGACCAATAAAAAGACATTTTCTCTCCCTCTCGACTCTATTGTCTCCCCCTCCACATCCTCCCGTTATCCACATCAGCACTGAGCTCCCCCACACGCCTGTCAGGGACCTGAGGCGGCCAACCATGCGGTACATTATGTACAGGGTAAGAAAATGCCCATTCACAACCAAGAACTCAGTCATTTCCTCTGCCCACAAGGGCTGACCGAAGCCAACCAAGAGATCAGATCCTGTGTTGCAGTCTCCCCCCCCCCCCTTAACGTTAAAGAGCTGACGCAGAGGCCGTAAACCAAAACATCAGCCAATTCTGAGTCCTGCAGATGAGGCTGATGTGCTGCGCGGCAGGACCGTCATCCTCGTTGACACGCCGTCGCCACATTCCTACACGGAAGGCCGCAAACAGTAACCCTCTTCAAAAAAAAAAAAAAAAAGCAAAATCAAACTTTGAAATCAATCAACTTTCAGAGCAATTAAATCTCTCTCCACCGCGTTCGAACAGCTGTTTCACAAGGCTGCGGCTCCCGTTCCTCCCATCCCCACCGCCTCCTCACAGCGGCCTTGCTCCCGTCTGGAACAATGGTGCTGTGTAGTGCCTCCGCTAACCGTTCACCTGGCTCTGCAGAGAGACTTGGCTGCCGGACCGACTCAACCCGCGGCAGGGTAAATTCCTCAAAACTGCGACGGACTTCTGAGCCTAATAAAACTTTTTTTTTTTTTTTTTACAAGTGTGCGGCAGTAAACCCTGGCGAGCGTCACTCTGTGCCACGCTCTTGTCCGTACGGATCACCGAGCACCAGCCGGACCTGAAGCTTCACTCCAGTAAGAGCAAAAAACGCAATTTGTAAAAAAAAATAAAAAATACATTTGTAATATGACTTAAAAGTATTGTGTTGACCACTGTCAGAGATGTGGTGCGGGGCAAAAGTTGAAAGGAGGTTAAGCTCGGTCCACCGGCACAGAGAGACTCGGGGCACCTGCTTTGCCCCGACCACAACTATGTAAGGATTTTACGACCATGGTTAACCTGGGTATGACAGTACACGAGTAAAATTTGCACAAACAAAGCTGTCATTGTGTCAACTTCAGACAGTCTGGCAGCTAAAAAAAAAAAGTTACTCAAGCTTGCCTAGATGCATTTCTCGCCCGACTTACCACCACCTGTGGCACCGAGTCCCCCTCGGCCTCAACGGCGGCCGAGCTCTTGTACTGCCTGGGGGATTCGATGACGAGCTCCTTTTTGGGAGCTTTGTTAGCCCTTCCTTGCATGATCAACGGCCGTGGCAAGACACCTCCTCAATAGATCCCGGGGAGGAGAAGGGGCAGCCAGCATATCCAATTGAGAAAAGCCTCGGCGGGGGAAAAAGTCAGGCGAGTTTCTCCTTCTTCCTGACAGACACGCACACACACACACACACACATATGCATACATACACTCACTCACAACCTCCCCTTCCTCAGACTGGTCTGTCTCTGGGAGTCTGAAAGCCCTGGACTCACACCCAGGCTGAGGAGATGGCCCCTCCCACACTCAGCTGTGCTGCCTGTGGGAGTAACACACACACAAAC
This sequence comes from Lampris incognitus, assembly GCF_029633865.1. Taxonomy (NCBI): domain Eukaryota; kingdom Metazoa; phylum Chordata; class Actinopteri; order Lampriformes; family Lampridae; genus Lampris; species Lampris incognitus. Next base: position 6,487,472 of record NC_079221.1, read on the forward strand.
ACACACAAACACATGCATGCATACGTGCACGCCCACCCTCACACACACACACACACTGAAGTTATCTGACCCCACGGCATCCACCTGCACAATGACACGGGGTTGACAAAAGCAAACAAAAGACACACATTCCTATAGTATTACAGTCTGACCAGGGACTGTCCACGCCTTTTGTGGGACAGCTGGAATAAGAGCTGGCTTTTATGTCAACACGAGGAACAAGCGGAGAGAAAGAAAAAAAAAAAAAACACGGGAGACACAACGGCCGCACACTTTTATCAGACGTGTGCGGCCGTTGCTGCTTTTCAGTGAATCAATCCGAGCCCTCTCTGTCAAGAAATAAACACAGCGCCAAACCCCGATTCATACGAGGGGTACACGCCAACAAATCAGCGGCGGCGCTTTAGCTGTGACCCCCCCCCCACCCCAAACATCAGCATCCCAGTTAAGCTGCCAGAGACTCGGCTCATCAGATTTAGTTTGCAGCAAGTGCTTCGGAAGCAACACGGGGCCAATCTTGACCCACATACGGCCGTTTCCTCAAGACTGGTAAGAGTCGGCCTGCTCTGCACGGCGGACACGCAACGTGTCGGATCAGTCGGCGCGAAACATCACACGGCGCCGCCCGGGCCGCGGACATTTTTCTCTGTCAGTTTGGCTGCGAGATTTTTGTCGTGTGAGTCGCTCATAATGGATGTTTGGTTATTGCAGGGGCGGAACGGGGGGAGAGATTAGATCCAGCTTCTGTCTGCACCGGCCTGGGGTTGTTGATCCATCTGCTTCAGGGGCATTCCTTCGTGACGCGGCCCCAGTCAACCCGCCTCGAAACGGAGCGACCCACCGGATTCCTCAGCGGACCCACAGCAGGGAGGATGTTTTCTTTTCCCACCTGTGTTGGGAGTTTAACACCAAAGAAGGAGGGGGGGGGGGGCCGCGAAGACAGCTCCACAGTTGCTCCCCTCCCTGATGTCATCTGCCCCAGCGGGGCCCCCACAGTAAGACCCCAGACAACCCCTCCAAGATCCCCGTTCAGTTCCTCCCCCGACCCCCTCCTCGAAAGCTAACAGGAGTTCACCCCTGACAGGGCAAATCACATTTACAGATAAGTGTTCGCTACCACTCAAAAACCGCGTGAAGGGGGGGAATCCATCTATCCATCCCTTATTCGAACCGCTTATCTTGCTCTCAAGGTCGCTGGAATGCTGGAGCCTATCCCAGCGGTCATTAGGCGGCAGGCGGGGGAGACACCCTGGACAGGCCATCACAGGGCTAACACACACAAACATTCACACCTAGGGGCAATTTAGTACGGCTGATTCACCTGACCTACATGTCTTTGGACTGTGGGAGGAAACCGGGAGCCCCCGGAGGAAACCCACGCAGACACGGGGAGAACATGCAAACTCCACACAGAGGACGACATGGGACGACCCCCAAGGTTGGACTACCCTGGGGCTTGAACCCAGGACCTTCTTGCTGGTGAAGGCAACTGCGCTAACCACTGCGCCACCGTGGTGCCCCAAGGGGGGAATAAATGGTGTAATTTCCGGTTGCAAAGCAATTTCGCCCCTTCGCCTTCGCACAAAGTTGAACTACAGTGTGCCCTGACCTGCAAATTTGCACTATCAGCTAGTAGAAATATTCTTGGATGACCTCGACAAAATCCAAAATGGAGGAGTTCCTCATCTTGGCTGTATCTCGCTACCCTAAGCTCATGCCAGCACACAGAAACAAAATGAAAAATAAAAAAAGGATGCAGCTTGGCTTTCTGTCAGCCTCTAGACCGGACCTTGTGGTAACATTTCTGGAAGACCTGATAACGCCAGAGGTGAAAGCATCTATCCCTGATAGCTGAGCTGCTGACCAAACTTTGGGAATGGCGCCATCCCACCCTTCACATCCTTTATCGCTGGAGAAAGAGAAGAGTGAAGTGACTCTTTGTACACTTCACTGTAGATGTGACTGCCCCTTAAAGGCCAAAGACCCCCCCCACACACACACACACACATATGTTGGCTGTCTTAGGAACGTCCCAGCCAACAAAAAATGTATTGGATTTTTTTCCCCCTTTTGCACTTGGCCAATTACCCCACTCTTCCAAGCCGACCCGGTCGCTGCTCCACCCCCTCTGCCGATCCGGAGAGGGCTGCAGACTACCACATGCCTCCTCCGATATATGTGGAGTCGCCAGCCGCTTCTTTTCGCCTGACAGCGAGGAGTTTCGCCAGGGGGACGTAGCACGTGGGAGGATCATGTTATTTCCCCCCCCCCAAAACAGGCGCCCCAACCGACCAGAGGAGGCGCTGGTGCAGCGACCAGGACGCATACCCACATCCGGCTCCCCACCCGCATACACGGCCGATTGTGTGTGTAGGGACGCCCGACCAAGCCGGAGGTAACGCGGGGATTCGAACCGGCGATCCCCGTGTTGGTAGGCAACGGAATAGACCGCCACGCCACCCGGACGCCCCAGCCAAATGTTTTAAGCCGTGGACAAAAACCCCGTTTGTCGTGAATGACAGTGGGCTGTCTTGGTTGGTTCGGCGCAACAGGGTTAAGGACAGCCGACAGGGCGCGTGGCTGTGGGCTATGATTATGTAGCGTGGCAGAGGATATGACAAAAACTGCGGCTGAGACACCGTGCTGGTTAGCGACCAACAGGGATATGATAGTGTAGCGAATTCAGGGGGCTGCCGGGAACCGCCGCCACAGCCGGGAATCGAGCCCGGATAGCCCGGACCACGAGCGACTGCGCTAACCAGTCACCTAAAGCAGTGGTTCTCAACCGGGGGTCCGCGGACCCCTAGTGGTCCGTGGTGTAATTGCAAGGGGTCCGTGAAAAGAAAATATCTTTAAAAAAAAAAGATCCTATGACATTTATAGAAACAGGATTATTTTACTCAAATTTGACTGAGACCTTTATCTACCTAAACTATAAAGGGTAACAGGACTTTTTTCTCTAATTACATCTGTTTCACAAGTGTAAGTTATTGTATTTTAATAAGAGATCTCGCTCCCGTTTGCATTGTTAAAAGTTACTGCATAAAAATTCTGTTGTTACATATATCTGAAAGTTACTGAATACATATTCTGCTTTGTTACATATGTAAACTACTAATAAGACACGTTAGCCCCTAGTTAACGAGTCTGACCCTTTAGCCGAGCGGTTAGTGGTGTCGCCTTGTGGTGCAGTACACCTCGTATCAAATCCCGCACCGGGCAAGAAAATAACCGGTTACATTGGTGGCAGCGGCGGGATCCGGAAGTGTGCAGATCCTCAGGAGTCTCTTCGGAGCGCGGGAAGAACAAGCGCGAGGGCGCGCTTCCGGGGAGGGTGACGACTGTAAACTACTAATAAGACACGTTAGCCCCCTAGCTAACGGGTCTGACCCTTTAGCCAAGCGGTTAGTGATGTCGCCTTGTGGTGCAGTACACCCCGTATCGCATCCCGCACCGGGGAAGAAAATAACCGGCTACACATGTATCTGAAAGTTACTGCATAAGAATTCTGTTTTGTTAACTATATCTAAGTTACAACTGAAAGCTCTTGTTTTTTGCCCCAAAGAGTGAATAAATGCTATAATGCAATTTAAAATGCAGTTTCTACTGTTTCTATCAAATTGCAACCCCCCTCCCCCAAGATCAGGTGGAGGGGTCCTCAGGGTAGATCAAAAATACGCAGTGGGTCCAGGACCCCAAAAAGGTTGAGAACCGCTGACCTAAAGGGTCCGACCCATTAGCCTAGGGCTAGCGGGTCTACTCATCCGTGGTCGTTACAACAGCAAATAACAACATGCTAATATGCCAGCTGGGGACAGAATGTTCACATATCGAATGCCCCTCTTCCACAACGTGGTGCCGACTTAACTCGACTCGCTTCTGTGTCGTTTTTCCATTACCGTAGCAGTATCCCCTCAGCGTAGCTGCATTTTCGGCCCTCAAATTTTTTCATTTTCAAAACGTACTTTTAAGACAACTCCGCGTCGACCGCTTCGCTATTCAAAAATGTCGGGCGATAGCCCATGCTGCGCGCATTGATGACGCGGCGACGCAAAACGACGCAGTGACGCTTTTTTTTCTGACCAATCACAGGTCTGCGTGGATTTTGGTAGGCGTGATTTTTTTTTCGTACCCGCTTTCCGGGAACGCTGCCTCTGATTGGCTAGTACTCGTCGCCTCCGTTGATTAGGCTGGGGTTAGGGGATAGGGTTATCCAATCAGAGACGGAGTAGGGGGCGGGTCTTCCCGGAATCCAGGCGGTACCCGCCCCAGCTTTTTAGAACCTCGACAAAGTTGGTACCAGAATGGTGGTAAGTTACCAAAATGCCGGTACTTTCCAGTGATGGAAAACGAAGAAAGGACGAGTCGAGTCGAGCCGGTACCATGTAGTGGAAAAGGGGCACAACAGGATTGGCATCCTCGGCTCGCCGTTGGGTGACGTCATAGCCTCACCATTCAACCAAACCACCGTGTGATTGTACTCTCCCTTTAACTCACTGGCTGACAAGGCAGATTATGACGATTTTACTTCTTTCATCCCATTGTGCAGTTTACTTAAACTGCACAACATGACATACAATAAAACATGCAAGACGACCAAAACCGCAGTGTGTGTGTGTGTCTGTGTGTGTGTGTATGTGTGTGTGGAGGTCGTAGCCCCAGTTGAGTGGCTACAAAATGCAGTTGGCCCAGACTGTTTAGCAACATAGCCAGCCCCTGCTTTATAGCTTCCCACCCCCCCCCGACCCGACGCGCCCCACCCCACCCCACCCCACCCCTCGAGTCATAGTGAACAGAGAGAGCAGCCCGAGAGCTGTGGATCACGATGAGCTCAATGTGGGAATGAATGACAAGTCTGCATCCTTCCTGAGATATGTCAGCTCTCCCCGGACTTAAGAGTAACACGGGTGAGTCGTCTCACACACTTCCTGTCTCGGGTGAGCAACGTCTTCACTGTCACGTCGCTACTACACGCACATGATGAACGACGAGCAGGTGTTTGCCAGAAAGAAAAAAAAACTTGGCTTAGGATAATACAACATAAATTCACTGACTTTTTTCCATACATATATATATATATATATATACCAGAATCAGAATACTTTATTCATCCCCAAGGGGAAATTGGGTGTATATATATATATATATATATATATATATATATATATCCCAGATAGCACCCGGATGTGGGCCACTTCAGGCAATGATGCGGCACTGATGGCCTTCTTCTGGCCCTGACAAAATGGATGTGAGCCTGAAGTGGCCCACATGTATAATAGCAAATATGGCCCAAATATGCCAAATCAAATGTGGGCCTTTGTTGGCAAAGATGCGGTGCTCTGGGCAACATGTGATCTGGATGTGACCCTGAAGTGGCCCCGTGTGGTAAATGGTGAATATGGCCCAAATATCACAAAACAAATATGGGCCACTTTTGGCAAATATGTGGCACATACAGCATTGCTATGGCTTGGTTCTGGCCCAGATCCTATATATATATATATATATATATATATATATATATATATATATATATATATATATACATACACACACCATGACACCATGACCAGACATTTATCTCTACCAGAAATCTTGTTTGCATGTTTGTTCCATTCTTCATAGTTCTGCAGAAACTTGTGTAAGCACATTATGGCAAGCTTTCCAGTCAACCACAACGCTAACGACAGCTCTTTCCAGAATGTGCGTGAGATACCCACTTGTTTACCACGTGACACTCTCTGGGGACGCTGAGATTTATGACCCAGTTAATAACAAATGCTTTACTTGTCTACACAAACGAATTCATCGAGTTTTAAAAAGTTATTTCACAGACAATTAAAAAGTTATATTTGTGTGTGTGTGTGTGTGTTGTGTATCTGTGTGGATGTGTGTGTTAGGGTGTGTGCGTTGGAGTGTGTGCACGCGTTGTGTTTGTGCATGCATGCACATGTGTGTGAATGTGTGTTTTTACGGTACACATGCTCAGATCCTCCGGAGTGCAATATATTGGACGTCCCTACTGGCATCAGTGGACAATGGCCCATTAACCCTGCAAGCTACGTGACTTTGATCGCCAAATGTGTTTGCACAACAACAGGGCCTTGTGGCTTCCCCTCCCAGGGAGCTGGTCTCCACAGCAGCTAGAAACCATCAAAGACACTTCCTCTCTGCATCGCATCCCCGCTACTGTACTCCCAGATGACTGACGAGTACTTTGCAGCACACGAGGTTCATATTCAAGCTGGGGCAGTAAAGATCAGTGCTTTACCCCCCCCCCCCCAAAAAAAATCAGTATGCAGAAGATGCAACACAAAGATTCTTCTCTGAAACAAATATAATTATAAATCACTGGGTCGCTGCAGTGGCCTGGTGGCCTGTCCAGGGTGTCTCCCCGCCTGCCGCCCAATGACTGCTGGGATAGGCTCCAGCATTTCCGTGACCCTGAGAGCAGGATAAGCGGTTCGGATGACGGATGGATTGCTGCAAATTTATTTGCCCCCCCTCCCCACCTTTTCTCCCCAATTGTATCCGACCAATTACCCCACTCTTCCGAGCCGCCCCAGTCGCTGCTCCGCCCCCTCTGCCGATCCAGGGAGGGCTGCAGACTACCACCATGCCTCCTCCGATACGTGTGGAGTCACCAGCCGCTTCCTTTCACCGGACAGTGAAGAGTTTCACCAGTGGGACATAGCGCGTAGGAGGATCACCCTATTCCCCTCAGTTCCCCCTCCCCCCTAAACAGGCGGCGCTAGTGCAGCGATAAGGACACATACCCGCATCCGGCTTCCCACCCACAGACAACGGCCAATTGTGTCTGTAGGGACGCCCCGACCAAGCCGGGCGGTAACACGGGGACTTGAACTGGCGATCCCCGTGTTGGTAGGCAACGGAATAGACCGCCACGCCACCCGGACACGCGCTGAAGCTTTACCTAGCAAACATTCACAAAGCTTGAGAAATGACGCAACACAACATCCGCTCCATGTAAATGCCACGGTGTTGTAGAGGTTAAGTACAGCGAAGGGACCGTTTCTACCGAGCGAACCTTTTACTGCCGTGCCGCCGCTGAACAGCAGGCCTGAGAACTCATTAATCCAGCGTAACGACGCTGGAAGCAGACCACGGGGGCATTTCATGTTGGGCGGTGTCTTTCCATAAGAGGGACCGCTCTGCCCTTTACGGCCAGATGTTAATTGGGTTTCATTCCGCAGCATCACCGAGTCATCTCATTACCATGCTAAAAATAACGACTTGGATTTAATTTCGTTTCAGCACACCCCGTGTTGCTACGCAGCCATGGTTACATAACAACGGCGATTCAGAGGCAATTACGCCTGTCACCGTGACAGAGTTCATTGCCGCCGCACGAGATATTATGAACCCTACATAGGCCTCGCCAAAATCCAGAATCCTACTATGGCCACGCCAAGACCCGATGCCTCTGATTGGCTAGTACTCGTTGCCTCCGTTGGTTAGGTTGGTTAAGGTTAGGGTTAGGGTGGGGTTAGGGATAGGGTTAGCCAATCACAGACAGAGTAGGGCGGGATTTTGGCGAGGCCTATGTAGGGTTCATAATATCGCCCGCCGCACAGCTTAATCAGAGGATCTCGCACAAACTGAGGCCGCGTCACCCCGTCTCCTCCGGATGACGTCAGGGCAGATGAGGCAACCAGCGAGTTCTCGGTACAGAGCGACACTTTTTGCGGCCCGGGCCGAACCGGCAAACAGCGACCCCCCCACACCCATCCTGTGGCCATCCGCGACCTGGACGGGGCCGCATAGCGACTGGGGCGTTACATAACCCGGGGCTGGATGCAATCGCCCGGCCTTCCCAGCGGGGGGGGGGGGGGGGTCCTTCAGGGGAAAACGAGGCAGAACCTGGATCGGAGAAAAAAAAAAAAACACGGGCCCATCCCTCATCTTGACGCCTCCCTCGCTAGCAACCGGGACCCACCGCTCTGGTTTCAAGTGGGTCCCGCCGGGGAACCCGGAGGCGCCGAGGTGAGAATGAAATTTCGCCCCCGCGAGATAAAGTGCAGCGATAGCAGCAGCGTGTCTCCACCCCGTGTTGGCGTCACTGCTGTCGGCCCACGCCTGGGACACGGATAGTGTCTGTTGAGAGTGACGGGATGACTAGCTGAAGGTGAAAGGCCATCCCAAAACACACAAGAAGAACGTAAAGAGCAACACATGAGGTAATAATGACTCGCACCATGGGGAAAAAAGGGCACAATAGAATTAAGATACTAAAGCCCGAGCCAGATTAAGAGCAAGCAGAACAATCCTTTCTGACCCACGTTGAGCTGTAATTTATAGGCTCTCCTGACAGGAACGGGGCCGTCGCAGAGGATGCGAAAACCAAGGAAAGCTGTTCTGTTGCTAGGAGGTCTTGGTACACGAGCGTCGGGGCCGGAGATAATGGTTTCTTGTCTCAATTAGTGAGCGAGCGGGAAATAAAAAATGCATCGCTGTTGTCCGCCCGTCTGGAAACCTCCCCGGAGCAGCTCCACGACGGCTGAGACGCCTAAGAGAGGAGGAAACCATCAGCAACAACAACGACAACGTCCCAGCTCAGCAACTCGTCATGCTGTTCAGCCGGGCTCGAGGCCAGAACCTGAGAGCTGTACGAGGGGTCGACCCGGCTGCTTGTTTTTGTCCTGAAGATCGGACGGGTTCGGCTCTGTTTCACCGGGCTGTCCTCTTTTGACAGAGGTCAGAGCAAAACTTGGGACGAAAAGACAAAATGTTTGTGATGAGATGTTTAGTCCGGATCCATGACTGTGACTACACAAACAGACAAAGATCAGACTAACGAGTGATGAGCCATCATCCATTATCCGAACCACTTATCCTGCTCTCAGGGTCGCGGCGATGCTGGAGCCTATCCCAGCGGTCAATGGGCGGCAGGCGGGGAGACACCCTGGACCGACAGCCAGGCCATCACACAGGACCGACATATACACTCACCGGCCACTTTATTAGGCACACCTGTCCAACTGCTCGTTAACGCAAATTTCTAATCAGCCAATCACATGGCAGCAACTCAATGCATTTAGGCATGTAGACATGGTCAAGACGATCTGCTGCAGTTCAAACCGAGCATCAGAATGGGGAAGAAAGGTGATTTAAGTGACTTTGAACGTGGCATGGTTGTTGGTGCCAGACGGGCTGGTCTGAGTATTTCAGAAACTGCTGATCTACTGGGATTATCACACACAACCATCTCTAGGGTTTACAGAGAATGGTCCGAAAAAGAGAAAATATCCAGTGAGCGGCAGTTCTGTGGGCGAAAATGCCTTGTTGATGCCAGAGGTCATCGGGATGTGGTGGACCGGGAGATTCGCATCATGGATGTGCAGCCGACAAATCTGCAGCAACTGCGTGATGCTATCATGTCAATATGGACCAAACTCTCTGAGGAATGTTTCCAGTACCTTGTTGAATCTATGCCACGAAGGATTAAGGCAGTTCTGAAGGCAAAAGGGGGTCCAACCCGGTACTAGCAAGGTGTACCTAATAAAGTGGCCAGTGAGTGTATATACACACATTCATACCTAGGGGCAATGTAGTACGGCCGATTCACCTGACCTACATGTCTTTGGACTGTGGGAGGAAACCGGAGCCCCCGGAGGAAACCCACGCAGACACGGGGAGAACATGCAAACTCCTCACAGAAGACGACCCCCCCCCCCCAAGGTTGGACTACCCCCCGGGGCTCGAACCCAGGACCTTCTTGCTGTGAGGCGACCGCGCTAACCACTGCGCCACCGTGCCACCCAGAGTCATGGTAACAATAATGTCTAAATACTAACCAATTCTAATATCATAATCTGTTATTTTGAATGCATGATTAAAGCCTCCATCCATTATCCACACCGCTTATCCTGCTCTCGGGGTCACGGGGACGCTGGAGCAGAGTGTAAATTGTACCACAATGAGACCATTTAGCCAATAAGGAAAAATAATTTCATCCCGCCTACCGGATGGAAACGCTCTGTTCTCGTACGCTATGCCGACCTTATCAGTTATTGTTTCCCCCTTAAAACTGATCATCCTCCCCCGCACCAGGAACGTCGACTCATTAGGCACGGCTCGCTGCGAGCGAAAACACCGCGGGTCCAAGTTAGAAGCACTCCTCCCCAAAACGCCGCACGATAAAAGCCACTTTTATCCCGGACCAAGCCGCCGTCACCCCTCTCGCTTCCTCTCCTTCCAACAACATTCCATTGATAAGACGAGCGGGCGGGTTGAGCTTTTGTGCTGCCGTATTGATCTTGGCCTCGGCGTTAATGGAACTATAGGAAGGAAGCGGCACGTTTGTGGAAACGTGCCGCGGCCTTTCTGAAGAAAAAAATTTTTTTTTCAATGAGGAAACGGGCAACGAGAGACACGGTGACGTCTCTTCGTTTCAGTGGCTTCTGTTACTCTTCCGTCACATCTCACTCTCCTCGGGCGTCCACGCCGCTGCCTGAGGAGAGTGCGACGCGAGCCCCCACGAGGAAGGAAGAGGGCGTGCTGGTGTAATTAGAGTAAGTGGAATAACAAAGGAGTAAATCTCCCAAAACAGGTCTGCAAACGCTACGAGCACAGACTACACAGCAACCGCCTATTACCACGCCTTTACATCGTGTGTGTGTGTGTGTGTGTGTGTGTGTGTGTGCATGCATGAATGAATGCAAGCAGCCTGGGTGACCTTTAACCCCATCACCTCTGCTCTGCTAAATTCCCACACAGAGAGACAATGGCCCGCTGGAATTAAAGGTACTACAAGAGCAAAGTCATGGCTCACACTTTTCTTTAAAAAGGTCTAGAGGATTAAAAAAAGAAAGAAGGGGGGGGGTGTCTGGGTAGCGTGGTGGTCTATTTCGGGGCTCGGCGGTTCGGATCCCTGTGTCATCTCCGGCTTGGGCGGGCGCCCCTACAGACACAATTGGCCGTGTCTGTGGCTGGGAAGCCGGATGTGGGTGTGTGTCCTGGTCGCTGCACTAGCGCCTCCTCTGGTCGGTGGGGCGTCTGTTCGGGGGGGAGGGGGAACAGCATGATCCTCCCACGCGCTACGTCCCCCTGGTGAAACTCCTCACTGCCAGGTGAAAAGAAGCGGCTGGTGACTCCACATGTATCGGGTAGTCTGGGGTAGTCTGCAGCCCCCTGCGGATCGGCAGAGGGGGTGGAGCAGCGACCGGGATGGCTCGGAAGAGTGGGGTGATTGGCCAAGTACAATTGGGAGAAAGCCCCCCCCCCCAAAAAAAAAAGAACAAAGAAAAATCTCACCCTATTTGGAAACACGTTGGACCAGATTGCTTTTGCAGCCTTATTGAGATTTGAGACTTTCTTCAGCCAGGTCCCTGTCCCCAGACCCACCATGTGAAACGTTCTCATTCATTCATTCATTCATTCAGATGAATTCATATTCATGTTCACAGGTGCAGTGAGGAAAACGTGTCAAGAAACCTCACCCTCTTGTGTGCTTCCTAACCAGTGATTTGTGAGACAGCTCAACGCCGAGAGGGTTTAACGAGCACTTCCACGTGAACATGAGACCATCCGTGATCTATGAGAAACAAGCGTGCCCTTGACCCAGCCCCCTGCTTTCAAAATGATCCCAGTCATCCAGCTCACTGCAGTGGCGATGGCAATTTTACTGATATTGCACATTTCATTACGGGTGAGCTCAATGTGCGTTACATTAAAAGACAAAATATAAAATACAGGCATGAACATGGCATAAACATAGATTAAATAAACAATATAGATAAAGCATGAGTGAAATGCAGAAACTGAATCAATGAAGCATACACCCAACGCATATTAAACATCCATTATCCAAACCGCTCATCCTGCTCTCAGGGTCTCAGGGATGCTGGAGCCTACCTCAGCAGTCACTGGGCGGCAGGCGGGGAGACACCCTGGACCGACCGCCAGGCCATCACGATCAAATAAAAACAAGGTTTTCCATTAATTTATTAATGTATTTATTTGGCTATATGTGCCTATCACATAGGCACATGTAGTCAACTGTACAAGAAACAAATGCGCACACACACACACACACAAACACACACAGTAATTAACCATAAGCCAGTTTTGAGTTTGCTCTTGAATGTGGACCCAGTTCAGATGGACCTCAGGTCAGCAGGCAGCTTGTTTCAGAGAGCAGGACCACAGAAACTGAAAGCACCCACACCAGACTTGGATGCAATTCTGGGTACAGCTAGAAAACCTCTGCCTGATGACCTGAGAGGCCCGATTAGGTTTTAATCAATGAGCAAGTCAGAAATGTACCGAGGAGCCAAACCATTAAGAGCTTTATGGACTATTAGCGGGATTTTGAAAGTGATTCTGTATTGTACTGGGAGCCGATGAATTGATTTCAGTACCCGAGTAATACGTTCAGATTTTCCCGTACGTGTAAGGACTCTGGGCCTCTGCATTTTGAATGAGCTGAAGCTGTCCTACTGACGTATGGATCATCTTGCAAATAGAGCATTACAGTAGTTTAACCTGGTTGAGATGAATGAATGAACCAGTTTCTGAGTCAATTTGATATATGAATACTTTAAGTTTTTTTTTTACACGATAAAGTGCTGTTCTGGTGATACTGGTAATGTGATTTTCAAAATTGAGATCATTATCCAAAATAATGCCAAGGTTTCACTCACTGTATTTCAGAGACAGTGATGCCAGGTGTGATTAACTCTCCTGTCTCTGACTTTTAGGACCAACTATGAGTACCTCAGTCTTGTTTGCATTCAGCTGTAAAAAGTTCCTGGACATCCAGCAATTAATATCATCAACACAGTTCACTAATTTATTAACAGGACTGAGATCCCCAGAGGAAAGGGAATGTACAACTGTGTGTCATCGACAAATGAATGGTAGGATATATTGTGTTTTGTTACGATAATACCAAGCAGGAACATACATAAATTAAAGAGCAGTGGCCCAAGGACTGACTCTTGTGGAACCCCAGAGAACATTTTTATTTCAATACATTTAAAACTACTAATTGACACATTAAAGCTCCAGTCCTTTAGGTAGGATGAAAACCAGTAAAGAACAGGACCCACTAGGCCGATGGAATCATGAAGCCTATGAATTAAAACATCATGGTCAACAGTATCACAGGCAGCAGTGAGATCAAGCAATGCTAAAATGGAAATTGTCTGTGATTCTTGATTGATCGTAAGGTCACTGATTACTCTTATGAGAGCTGTTTCTGTGCTATGACTGGCTCTGAAATCTGACTGGTATGTATCGTATGTGTTGTGAGTTGGAAGATATTCATCCAATTGTTGTATTAGCCTAGAAAAGCTAGGCTAATACAACAATTGTATTTCTAACGCTCAAAGTGACTTTGAGCGTTAGAAAAGCGCTATATAAGTTTAATTTATTATCGTTATTATTATTAGAAAAGGAAGATAGGAAATTATCTGTAATTATTAATTAAAATTAATAATTACCTATAATTATGGGTCGATCTAGGTTGTTTTTCTTCAACAGAGGTGAGATTACAGCACAATTGAGAGAAGCAGGGAAAATATCAGTCTGCAGGGAGCTATTAATAATGTTTTCTAAGTCAGTTATAAAGTAATGGGAGGCAGATTTGAACAGTTTAGTATAGCCAAGAGAGCAGGTGCAAGGCTTTAGGCACTGAATTACTTCATCCAGATCTCTAGAGTTAACAGGTGAGAATGCAGACATTGAGCTCATGGCAATACTTTGATGTGAGGGTGAGACGGGCCTAGGAAATTAACATATCTCTGATATGAGAAACCTTTTCTTGAAAAAAGACAGCAAATTCACCACGTTTGGTTGTAGAGAGAACCTCATGGGGGATAGTGTCGGAGGGATTAATCAGTTTGCCAATTGAAGAGAATAAGTGATGTTATTCTCATTATTGTTGATCAATTGGTGCAGCATCAACAGTAATGTGGACGTTGTACCGGCCCATTGTGGTGAAGAGGGAGCTGAGCCGGAAGGCAACCTCTCAATTTACCAGTCAATCTTCATTCCAACCCTCACCTATGGTCATGAGCTTTGGGTAGTGACCAAAAGGGTGAGACCGTGGATACGGGTGGCTGAAATGAGTTTCCTCCGTAGGGTATCTGGGCTCAGCCTTAGAGATAGGGTGAGGAGCTCGGACATCTGGAGGGAGCCCGGAGTAGAGCCGGTGCTCCTTCACATCGAAAGGAGCCAATTGAGGTGGTTTGGGCATCTGGTTAGGATGCCTCCTGGGCGCCTTCCTTTGGAGGTTTTCCGGGCACATCCAGCTGGGAGCAGACCCGGGGTAGACCCGAACTACCTGGAGGGACTACATGTCCAATTTGACCTGGGAACACCTTGGAATCCCCAAGGAGGAGCTGAAGGCCATTGCTGGGAAGAGGGACGTCTGGAGTGCCCTACTTAGCTTGCTGCCACCACGACCCAACCCCAGAGAAGCAGCTGATGAATGAATGAATGAATGAATGAATGAATGTTGACCAATTGAGAAACATAGAACTATCTGGCAGATTTCATGTCATTGTTGTAACAGTAGAGAGCATTTTTATAGATTTCGAAATCAGTTTGTAATTTGTCTTTTCTCCATTTCCGTTCAGCTCTCTGGCATATTCTTTTTGCCAGCTGGCGCTTTTGGCGGTCCGTGTAGCTTTACATTTTGGCTGGAACAACATGATCAATGATCTGAGATATAACAGCAGAGAAAGTGCTCACCATGGCATCACATGATGGCAAGGGGGGTAATGTATACTTCAAAAATTCATTAATAAATATATTAGCTGTATTAGTATTAATGTAATGTTTATTATGAATCTATCAATATTAATTTGTTCACAGAAGCAAATAACATCAAAAAATATAAACTGTTATAAATATACAAATATTTCAATATCAAGCCCTTTGGAAAAGACAAGGTCAAGCGTATGAGACCCTTTGTATGGGTCGACCCAGTGACATGTTTCAAATCAAATGATTTTTTTTTTTTACATATTTTCCCCTTTTCCTCCCCGATTGTATCTGGCCATTTACCCCAATCTCCGAGCCATCCCGGTCTCTGCTCCACCCCCTCTGCCAATCCAGGGAGGGCTGCAGACTACCACATGCCTCCTCTGATACATGTGAAGTCGCCAGCCGCTTCTTTTCACCTGACAGTGAGGAGTTTCACCAGGGGGACGTAGTGTGTGGGAGGATCATGCTATTCCCCCCAGTTCCCCCTCCCCCCCGAACAGGCGCCCCGACTGATCAGAGTAGGTGCTAGTGCAGCGACCAGGACACATACCCACATCCGGCTTCCCACCCACAGACACGGCCAGTTGTGTCTGTAGGGATGCCCGACCAAGCCAGAGGTAACACAGGGATTCGAACCAGCGATCCCCGTGTTGGTAGGTGAAATCAAATGATTCTAATAAACTGATGAATTGTTTTGTGTCTGAGTTTTGGCTATTGTCAACATGAATATTGAAATCACCCAATATGATTGATTGAATGAATGAATGAATGAAACCTTTATTGCCCCTCAGGGGAAATTTGTTTTGCACAAAGAGCATAAAAGAATATAATATAAACCATACATGACAGCATATAACATAAAGCATAAGCATCAATAAAGGAAATCAATAAAGGATATCAAGCGCAAGTTCAAGAAATGCCAGAAAGTGCCAGATTTCCGACATCTTCCACGGCCTCGGAATCATTTGTAAGTCCAGTGACGCGGGGCTTAACTGCTCACAATACTTCTGTAGTGTATTCCCATCCATTCCATCAGGACCGATGGATTTCCTAGTGTGCATCTGGGAGAGGCAATATGATAATGCTGTCAAAATCAATTGTGATTTTAGGTAACAGCTCACCAAACTCTTCCTTAAAACCCAGTCTCGGTTTAGGAGGATGATAGACAGTGAGAAGGAGTACAACTGGAGGTATTGATTTTACAACTAGACCTTCATTCATTCATTAATTCATCTTCAGCCGCTTCTCCGGGGTAGGGTCATGGTGGCAGCAACGCCCTCCAGCTCCTCCTGGGGGATCCCAAGGCATTCCCAGGCCGGACTGGACATGTAGTCCCTCCAGCGAGTTCTGGTTCTACCCCGGGGTCTCCTCCCAGTTGGACATGACCAGAAAACCTCCAAAGAAAGGCACCCAGGAGGCATCCTAACCAGATGCCCGAACCACCTCAACTGGCTCCTTTCAACGCAAAGGAGCGGCGGCTCCACTCCGAGCTCCCTCCAGATGTCCGAGCTCCTCACCCTACAGAGGAAACTAGTTCAGCCGCATGTCTCCGCGATTTCACAGCTGGACTTAAATATTCAAAACTCAGATAACTGCCCAAAGACACAGATTTAAAGCTGCAAGTACCAAATACCAACCCCCACCGCCCTTCCTATTAGTCCGAGTGCAATGTACAAAATTGTAGTTAGCAGGTGATGTTTGAATCAGCTCCTAATTACCGGTTTGACCGAGCCAGGTTTCTGTTAGTAGGAAGGCGTGTCGAGAAACCTCATCCCCTTGTGTGCATTTTAACCACTGATTTATGAGACAGCTAAATGCCGAGGAAGGATTTAACGAGCACTTCCATGTGACCACGAGGCCGTCCGTGATCCACGAGAAACAGCCGTGCCCTTGACCCAGTTCCCCGCTTTCAAAATGATCCCGGCCGTTCGGCTCACGACAGCGAATCCGATGAGTGTCAGACCCCGTAAGGAACAAGAGACATCACACACACGCACACACACACACACACACACACACTGCAGTAAGTAAACACAAGCAAGCAGGGCATTACAAGCTGGTACGGCAAGGCAGAAACCCTGCCAAGCTCACTAGTTCACAGAAGAAGAGTGCTGATTAATGCCCAGCAGGCACGGACCCCCGCCCCCACGGACCCCCACCCCCACACACACCCACACACAGCGGCTTTAACCCATGCAGTACTTAGCAAGAGGTAATATCCAGCCTTTCCACTGCCCTACATTCACAGTGTCACATTCTTGTGTGTGTGTGTGTGTGTATGTATATAAAATTCTTACTTGGCAGCAAAAAGAGCATCGCTTTGCATAAAACCAAGTCATATTTGGCCGTTAAACACAGCGATTGACACCCTAATGATTGTAATGATAATTCAGGTGCCAGTGATAAATAAAAGGACAAAAAAAATACCCTTCTAGTATAATCTAATAACCATCTGGGCGTGTTTCCTTTGCAGGGAAGAAGACTGCTCTGCAGGGGCTGCACGCAGGAAACCTGCAAGTAAGTATATCCGAGATGACCAGGAAGCGAATTACTGATCAGTTTTGCCGTTCTGCATTTTGCTTTCTTGATGCCATAAGGAAGGGGGCAGTTCAAACAGGTCAGATTTGAAGAACCTGCCCTGTGGAAAATACAACTTCAACAACATAAACGTTCCACTGATGAATGCTCTGTCTGCTGACACATTTACAGATACGATCATCCATCCATCCATCCATCCATCATCCGGACCGCAGGGATGATCATCTTCCTCATCAACTGATCGGATCCATACAGGGTACGGCACGATATGAAACGCTCAACACTTACCCAGAACGAATAAAACACACATGCACACGGCCCGCACACAGACACGCAATAAACAAAACATACACGCTCACACATTCATGCCTCCCCCCACACACACACACAAACGCAACACACACGGACCACACAAACATATTTACGGTAGACAGAAACACACACACACGTGGTAAACAACAGACACAGGGATGCAAACACACACACACACACACACACACACACACATTCGCAGACACACACACCTTCAATACTCGAGGTGTTGGCCACGCACGTGACTCCCTCCGGCTCAGGGCTCGCTCAGCCTCAGTTGGCCCTGCAGGCTCTGCTGCACCTTTACAGATGTAGCCGCTACAGTTCCTCTCCAAGACGGTGCGTAGCCCCTCAAACACGACTGTGCTGGTGGTGCACCCCATCGCTCCGGGTCCGAACGGGCATCAGTCAGGGAAGCCTGCCAGTGACCCAGTTTCCTTGATCCTCCCCTGCTCGAGTCTGCTCCATGATACCAACCCGGACCAACAAAGCCACAGCCTCAGACCCCGGTAGAGAGAGAGAGAGAGAGAGAGAGGAGAGAGAGAGAGTGCAAGAGAGCGAGAGAGGGAGGGAGAGAGAGAGAACGAGTGCAATTGCAAGTACGAGAGAGAGAGAAAGTGAGAGAGAGAGAGAGAGAGAGAGAGCACCGGTGCCCAGGCAATGGGAGCCAGAGAGCACCTAGGAGGAAGGCTGGAGGATGAGTTTATCCAGCAGCACAGACGAGTCCTACTGTAAGCCCTTGCTGCCCCAGTCTGTGTATGCAGGAGTGACTCGGTCAGCAGACAAGATACACAGAGAGAGAGAGAGAGAGAGAGAGAGAGAGAGAGAGAGAGAGAGGAGTGCAAAGAGAGAGAGGAGCAGAGAGAGTGATGGGGAGTGAAGAGAGGAGGGTAAAAAGAGAGGGATAACAGACAGAGTGACAGAGAGAGGGAAAATAGGAGCGAGCGAGAGAGAGAGAGAGAGAGAGAGAGAGAGAGAGAGAGCAGAGAACATGAGATGGGGGATGAAGGATGCTGTGCGAGGCTCTGTGCCGCAGCTTAAACCAACACCGAGCATCGACTCAACACAAGCCGGTGTGTGCTGATGCTCCACATCTGTCCCGTCTCGCTGGCTCGCCAGCTTTGTCCCCTGCTCCGTGCCCTTTCACATCCTCTGCAACCTCTGTTCCCCTCTCCTTCCATTTTTTTTTTTTTTGCGCCGCTTCGACAACACAATGGACAAAGCGGCTCCGTTGATTCCCAACCCGCAACAGGGGGGAAGCGTGTCAGCCAGAACGGCCACATGGTAAACCGTATTCGGATAATACCAACGAGCGCAGATGTTTTTCCTTTTCACCTCCAGATTTTTTTCTCTCTCTCCCTCTTCTGAGAGCAGAGACCAACACCTGACCGCTGCTGCACAAAATGAAGCCGTGCGTAATAAAAGCGGGGTCAACCTCACCGAGATATTAAAATAAATGGGTTACACACTGAACGCAACCTTATATCCGGGGGGGAGCGAGCTTCCTCGGTCAGGCAAACAGCAATATGGCTCACTGCTTATTTAGTTCAGCTGAGGAACCGGCGGCAACGGCGGAAGAAGTGAATCATGTGTTTCACCGCCGCCTGGGCTGTGTCCACATCGCAGGAGGCGACTATATTTTACAGCCCACGGATGAAAAGGACATGTAGGACAGCATCGCTTGGGGAGCGGGTCACGGGACATGAAACAACCATAAGCTTTGCTTACAACGAAGGATATAAAATGTCAAAATGTGATGAAAAAGAAAAAAACCCACTGAACCGATTTGAGCTTCACGGAAATCTGTGTGCAAAACACACCCGAGTACACGGCGGGATTTGAGCCTTTATTTCAAGACATCAAACGTGTTTTGGGTCTTTTTCTCGGAAAAAGATTAGCCGCTGGCTGATCACAAGGCGCTGGCGCTCGCCGTCCTGCCAAGTAAACACAGACAGACGAGGAGGGGACTGACAGGGCCTGATCATAAGCAGCCTCTCCGAAATGTCAGCCAATGATTCATCCCGCGAGCGCGGCCTTCTGATTCATTTGCCTCAGAAGTGATCAGGGAGACAACAAACAGGGCTGAAACAGGAACACAGTAATCTCCCCCCCCCCCTCATTAAAAGTGGGTCACACGTCCAAAAAAAAATGAAATCATGAAAACACGACTCCGAAAATCGTGCCTCCGCGTCTATAAAATCCAACCGTAACCCCTCCTTCAACTCCAACAACGCTGAAAATACTGCAGGTGCACCTGCAAGGCAGGGCCGCCGTTATGGTTATTGTTGTATTTAGGGGCGGCACGGTGGCCCGGCGGTTAGCGCTGTTGCCTCACAGCGAGAAGGGGTCCAGGGTTCGAACCCCGAGGCCGTCCCGGGTCCTTTCTGCGTGGCGTTTGCATGTTCTCCCCGCGTCTGCGTGGGTTTCCTCCGGGTGCTCCGCTTCCCTCCCGCCGTCGAAAAGACGCGCACGTTAGGGTTAACTCTCCTGCCCGTGCCCCTGAGCAAGGCAGTGGAAAGAAGAACTGGAGTTGGTCCCCCGGGGCGCTGCAGCCGCCCTCATTGTACAGCCATCTGACAGACCGCTGGTGCAGCGCAGACACACACAGGCTGTGCACCTGCCGAGGACGGCCGCGTTTCACATCCCGACTATGAGGGAACGGGAGGTCAAGACGGTGAAACGGGACGCCGTCCATCTCCGTTTATTGATCCCCGTCTCGCTGCTCCCTGGACTCGTGCGCCTCACGCCCGAAAGACCCTTAATGGGGATAATAAGAGGATCGCAGGGGTCACGGACAGGTCGACGCCATGGCACGCACATCCCCTCGCCACTTGAATACAGCGCACACTCGAGCTGGGCCCTAATTATGGAAATTATTAGAATAGAATAAAATCCTCTTCGTTAGTCATTTTGCACGTGCATACAAATGAATTTTACTCTCGGCACTTAACCCATCCTAGCTGGGCAGCTAGCAGCAGTGGGCAGCTAGCAGCAGTGGGCAGCTAGCAGCAGTGGGCAGCTAGCAGCAGTGGGCAGCTAGCAGCGCCCGGGGACCAACTCCAGTTCTTCTTTCCGAGCATTAACCCTAACACGCGAGTCTTTTCGACGGCGGGAGGAAACCGGAGCCCCAGGAGGAAACCCACGCAGACACGGGGAGAACATGCAGACTCCACGCAGAAAGGACCCGGGACGGCCCGGGGTTCGAACCCAGGGGTGCCGCCCTAAACACAAAAACCGTTATTGAATAATCAACCGCAGTTGATCACACTCAGCTGCGGCAATGTCAGGATATCAGACCAAACCAAAGTTTTCAAACGATACCCCGCCAAATATTTCAGGCCTCGCGACGCGTTTACGTAACGCATTCTCGCCATCCAGAATCCGGACAACAAGACTTTAAAGCATTGCGGCGTCGTGACAAATGAGGAAATCTGATCCATGTTTAATTACTGCCCGGCCGTTATGAACGCCCCTTTACCGCGGGCGTTTCTCGTCTGTCGTTGATATGAAGTATGTCAAAAGACGACGCCGTCAATCGAGCTGCCGACGAACGTCTGCGGAGCGAGGAGGGCCGTTTCTAAGTGCCGTTGGACCAAGTCCCCGGTTGCCGGCGTGCTCGCCTGCTGCTTCCGTGTTAATATTTCAGCGGTACTTGACACACTGAGCTACATTCCACTGTACGACGAGACAGGCTGCAGAACCGAGAGGCTGGCAGCCGAGCCTATGGATGAGCTGGTTCTGTGAGGGACAGTACCGAGCCCCCCCCTGAGTGGTCACATCATATATTTTTTCTAGCTCGTGCGCACGTTTTACTCATTATGCATGTGATCGCATCATTTTTTTTGGGGGGGGGGCGATATTTCCCCCCCTTTTTCTCCCCAGTTGCACCCAGCCAATTACCCCGCTCTTCCGAGCCGTCCCAGTCGCTGCTCCACCCCCTCTGCCGATTCCGGGGGAGGGCTGCAGACTACCACATGCCTCCTCCGATACATGTGGAGTCGCCGGCCGCTTCTTTTCCCCTGACAGTGAGGAGTTTCGCCAGGGGGACACAGTGCGTGGGAAGATCACGCTATCCCCCCCCCGAACAAGCTCCCCAACCAACCAGAGGAGGCGCTAGTGCAGCAACCACAACACATACACACTCCGCTTCACGCCGACAGACACAGCCAATTGTCAGATTGTGTCTGCAGGGATGCCCGACCAAGCGGGAGGCAACACGGGGATTCGAACTGGCGATCCCCGTATTGGTAGGCAACGGAATAGACTGCTATGCTACCCGGACACGCCCATTTATTCTAATTTCTGAGTGGTGTTTTACCACATATTTCTTTGCTGGATGATGAGGCATTTTGCATTCTATAGAGCTGTGTTGCAACGAAGAGTTTCGCCAAGGGAACATAGCGCGTGGGAGGATCACGCTATTACCCCCCACCCCCCACCCTGAACAGGCGCTTTGACCGACCAGAGGAGGCGCTACTGCAGCGACCAGGACATATACCCACATCCGGCTTCCCACCCGCAGACACGGCCAAATGTGTCTGTAGGGACGCCCGACCAAGCCGGAGGTAACACGGGGATTCGAACTGGCGATCCCCGTGTTGGTAGGCAACGGAATAGACCGCTACCCAGATGCCCCGGTCACATCATATTTTTTGTTGGGGGGGGGACTTTGATCATACCCATTGGTCCGTTGGAAAATAAAACTAATTTTCTCCTCTCCCCTTTATCCCCTCGCAGCTGCTGAGCCTCTCTCCCCATCCCTCCTGCCAGCGTGAGGAGGCCTTCCGAGGCCTCCCATCTGGTATCATAACTGGAAATAATCTGGTGCAAAACTGCCGCCACTGCTAAGTCATTAATCACATATTTGACGCTATAAATAAAGACGCTGACTTCCTCGAATTCACTGTTGGGGGTCCTGGTTGGGAAGCTGTACGTTCCTCGCGTGAGTAACGAGGACACACAAGTCTGCGACGTTTGACACATCTGCATCTGGACATCCATGCAGCAGCAGCGGCGAGTGAAGACATCATTTCCTGAAGCCGAGGACTCGTCGTGAGGGAACACAAAGCTCTTTGTCCTTTCTGAAGTGGTGTTTTCACAGCGAGGCGTAGATGAGTTGTCACGGAGCAGCCGCCGACAGGAACAGCAGACAGGTTAAATGGCTGGTGATTCACGGCTACAAGAACACGCCGTCTTCGGCCTCACAGCTGCCGAGTATAAATCTCCCGTCTCAAAGAGGCGGATTCTTCTTCTGCATGCTACCGCATGACTGCAGCAATAAAAGTACATGCTTAAAAGTGTCAGGTAGTATTGTCTGACATCTCCAAAAGCTGGAATTACCCAGGTTACTGGTACTGGGATTACCCAGGTTACTGGAATTACCCTGGTTACTGGTACTGGAATTACCCAGGTTACTGGAATTACCCTGGTTACTGGTACTGGGATTACCCAGGTTACTGGAATTACCCAGGTTACTGGTACTGGGATTACCCAGGTTACTGATACTGGAATTACCCAAGTTACTGGAATTACCCTGGTTACTGGTACTGGAATTACCCAGGTTACTGGTACTGGGATTACCCAGGTTACTGATACTGGAATTACCCAGGTTACTGGAATTACCCTAGTTACTGGTACTGGAATTACCCAGGTTACTGGTACTGGAATTACTCAGGTTACTGGTACTGGGATTACCCAGGTTACTGATACTGGAATTACCCTGGTTACTGGTACTGGAATTACTCAGGTTACTGGTACTGGAATTACCCTGGTTACTGGTACTGGAATTACCCAGGTTACTGGTACTGGGATTACCCAGGTTACTGATACTGGAATTACCCAGGTTACTGGAATTACCCAGGTTACTGGTACTGGGATTACCCAGGTTACTGGTACTGGGATTACCCAGGTTACTGATACTGGAATTACCCAGGTTACTGGAATTACCCAGGTTACTGGTACTGGAATTACTCAGGTTACTGGTACTGGAATTACCCAGGTTACTGGAATTACCCTGGTTACTGGTACTGGAATTACCCTGGTTACTGGAATTACCCTGGTTACTGGTACTGGAATTACCCAGGTTACTGGAATTACCCTGGTTACTGGTACTGGGATTACACAGGTTACTGGAATTACCCTGGTTACTGGTACTGGGATTACACAGGTTACTGGAATTACCCTGGTTACTGGTACTGGAATTACCCAGGTTACTGGAATTACCCTGGTTACTGGTACTGGAATAACCCAGGTTACTGGTACTGGAATTACCCTGGTTACTGGAACTAGAATTACCCAGGTTACTGGTACTGGAATTACCCAGGTTACTGGTACTGGAATAACCCAGGTTACTGATACTGGAATTACACAGGTTACTGGAATTACCCTGCTTACTGGTACTGGGATGTGACTGAAACCAGGCAGACACTAAACACAGGGCAGCCTCCTTTTAACGTGTTTTTTTTTTGTCATTGTATTCTTAACAACAAATTGTATTTTTCTTTTTTTTCTAAATGTATTTCTAGTTTTTCCCCTTATCCCACCCGATTAACCCAATGGCATATGGCCGGAACTCTTGTCGAATAACTCCCCTGGCTCACGTTTCCACAGGAAGGAGATAGGCGTAACACCAGCTTCCTTCAAACTCGTGTCGGCTGCTCTCGCTATGTTACACGATGAAGCCTCACATGGATTGCATCACCTTCAGGCCGCGAAGGAGGCGTAGGGAGAACGCTTTCAGTCGCTTGGCTGCAGGCTCCCGGGTGGGCCAGAGGGGTCGCTGGAGAACGATGAGTCCCCGAACACTATACCGATCTACACCCACTATCCCTCGGGTAAGGGTGGCCTAATGAAGGCCTTACCCCATGGACGCTCTGGCCGTGACCGGTTACGGCGAGTCTGGGATACGAACCTCCCAGTCACATGACGAGCGGGTTGCAAGAATGGCGGTTTATTCCGCTCGGCCACCAGAGCGGCCGGACAAATTGTATTCTTACAATAAAATTTGGTCTCTGCATTTAACTAGGGGTGTAAGAAAATATCGATACCCCCGAGTATTGCGACATTATCTTTTGCGATACTGTATCGATTCTCAAAACCGTATCGTATCGCCACATTCTCGCCAATACACAGCCCTACATTTAACCCATCCTATTGTATAGGAGCAGTGGGCAGCTGCAGCGCCCGAGGACCAACTCCAGTTCTTCTTTCCATTGCCTTGCTCAGGGGCACATGAAGGAGTGTTAACCCTAACATGCATGTCTGTCTGATGGTGGGAGGAAACCGGAGCACCCGGAGGAAACCCATGCAGACACGGGGAGAACATGCAAACTCCACACAGAAAGGATCTAGGACGGCCTGGGGTTCGAACCCTGGACCTTCTTGCTGTGAGACAACAGTGCTAAACACTGAGCCACCAAGTCGCCTTGTTTAAGTGAGTGTATACAGAGTTACTATGAGGGCATCAGAAATAAAAGATACACAAAACTAAACCACATGGACAAAAGGTCATTTAGGGAGAATCGCAGCACAAAGTAGATGTACGCTCCACTCATACTGAGGACTTTCAAGGGTACACACTGGGTTTATCTAGCAGTGAAACACAAATAAGCTTAAGAATATGCAAAAGGAAAAACAGGGACACAACAGCATCATAGATGCAAAGCAACTGTAGTGTGATTTTATTGTGAACACAACAACAGGGGATTGTCTTGAATTTGTAATTGGGAGTAGGTTTAGCACTGACTGCCCATTTTCAGTGGAGTAGGTAACGTTACGTAGTATTTACATCATATCCTGACTGGACTCTTAACACTGACACTGAGAAATACTACAAGTTGGTGTGCCGGTTCAACGAGCTAAAGTTAGCTTGTCTGAATCATGTTTTTAGCTAACCGACAACCCAGAAAAGCGAGCAGATGCTTCAGAGACACGCAAACTTTTATCAAAAGTTTAATCTGAGGGCGTCCAGGTGGCGTGGCAGTCTATTCCGTTACCTACCAACACAGGGATCACCAGTTCGAATCCCCGTGTTACCTCCGGCTTGGTCGGGCGTCCCCACAGACACAATTGGCCGTGTCTGCGGGCGGGAAGCCGGAAGTGGGTGTGTGTCCTGGTCACTGGACTTGCGCCTCCTCTGGTCGGTCGGGGCGCCTGTTCAGGGGGGAGGGGGAACTGGGGGGAATAGCGTGATCCTCCCATGAGCTACGTCCCCCCGGCGAAACTCTTCACTGTCAGGTGAAAAGAAGCGGCTGGCAACTCCACATGTATGGGAGGAGGCATTTGGTAGTCTGCAGCCCTCCCCGGATCGGCAGAGGGGTGGAGCAGCGACCGGGGCGGCTTGGAAGAGTGGGGTAATTGGCCAAGTACAATCGGGGAGAAAAAGGGAAAAATTAAAACCAAACAAAACAAAACAAAAACTTTGATTTGTTTGAGCATGTTAAAGGTCTCACTTGCAATCTCTGTTGATGGTGTTTCTGTGAAATCCTACCTTGAATCAAACCACATGGGCAATTCCAAGTTATGAGATACGAGAGAGGCTAAGAGAGAATAGTGGTGCCAGTCAGAATCCCCCCCCCCCATTTTCTTGCCAATAAAGCTAGATCATCATGTTAATAGAAAATAAAATTGCAAAATTTTTAACGTGTTTCATCAGCATATATTTACATTTTAAGATGTACTCACTCAAATATTTTTGGAAGGGTCTTGCCCCCTGCCCCCCACCCTCAAATCTACACAAATAGTACAGCTAAACTTGAGACTCACCAAGCCCATGTTTTTCACCTAAAAATTCTGCATGTTAAAAAGAAAGAGATCTCCTGTTTCATCCATTAAGTTTACAGTTTGAAACAGTTTTGAGTTTGTGTGTTGAGAGTTGTCAGTCCACAATGAGGGATGTAAAAAAAAAAAAAAAACTCATATGAAACTCGCAACTTGCAATCGAACTTGGTGTGCAAAGGCTTTAATGTCAGTTTGTTTGCGAGTAGGTAAGAAGCCAGCTTCATGAGGTGCGTTACATCTAAAAAACAGCCGATGAAGAGCTGTACTCGCTAACCTGGATACTGAAGACACACACTCACTTGTCCGACGATCACGAGGCCCGAGATAAGAGGTTCCTCAGAGAGTTCCCCGAGGAGGGCGAATTGACTGCTGCTAAAACGCTACCAGTGCACACAGGCATTCATCCATCCCTGAAGTACTTTAAAACGAGAGATCTGAGCATCTGAACCTGCTGGAGCAGACGTGTGTTTGTTTTTGGGTGTGTGCACTGTCCTCTGCAGTAGACCCACGCTGACTAACAATGAATTATTTAGGTCCATCTTGGGGGCTGCTGAGTCATTTGGTGTGGCAGGGTTTCACTCTTACTGTTCCAGTCTTCAGCTGCACCATCAGCAACACAAGCCTTCTTCTTCTTCTTCTTCTTTCGGCTTGTTCCGTTTCTCAGGGGTCGCCACGGCAGATTCTATACTTTCCATCGGTACCCTGTACCGGTGCATCGGCAACAAGCCTCTCCACCTTAAATGCTGCCAAGCAAAAGAAACAAAAAACTCCCTTCACCTGAAGCGGTTGCATGTCAAGTTGACCGACACACCTCCGCATTACTCCCAATATAACCGGAAAATAGTACCGCCTGCCTTCCACCTCGGCACAGTGTGCTGGATATGTATGTAGCGCGCACGTCTGCAGCTGAAAAGGCTCAAGTGGTCGGGGAACTAGTCCGGAGTGTGGCTGCTGTCGGCCATGTTAGACCGCGGATGGAGCTCTACGGGAGAGGACTGGTCGAATGATTAGGGGATTTAAAGGCCTTAATGTGTGCCCAGGCACAGTGCAGGTCCGTCTGTGAATGTGCCAGTGTGAACATCCTCCATCGGATATGGAGGCCTCCTGGGCCACTGCTGTTCTGCTCCACTCCCCTCCACAGCTGCTGTTGGCAGATAAGACCCCCGTCTGAGGCACCGCTGGACTCATGAAGCGGCACGGATTAATGCCTTAACTGGCTCTCTGACTGGCTGTCTGAATTTAGGAAAGATGATTGCTTTGAGGGACTTTAAAGGAACAATCAGTAAAATGTTGACTTTATCAGAGGAAAAAATGACCATCGTGTATCAGGGGAGGTTGGGGAGAGCTGTCGATCTGGACCAGTTTGGAACATGATAGCTTTACCAGGTAATGAGATTTCCCGTTTCCAAGGCCAGCGTTACAGCCTGGCATTGTTTCGGTAAACAAACCAGTTTTGTTTTTGTTTTGCAGCCCCGCCCTTTCGAAATCCAATGTGCCTCCACAAGATTACAGATCCTCACACTTTCATCCAGTGGCCAATTTCCACTTTCCAATATGAAGACACCGGCTTTGCAACACAGCTCTATACAACACAAAATGCCTCATCATCCAGCAAAAAAATATCATGTTGTAGGCGCCACTCAGAAAGTAGAATAGATGGGGGCTTCCGGGTAGCGCAGCAGTCTATTCCTTTGCCTACCAACACGGGGATCGGCGGTTCGAGTCCCCATGTTGCCTCCGGCTTGGTTGGGCGTCCCTACAGACACGATCTGACGACTGGCCATGTCTGTGGGTTGGAAGCCGGATGTGGGTATGTGTCCTCCTCTAGTCGGTCGGGTTCCCTGTTCGGGGGGACTGTGGGGAATAGCGTGATCCTCCCATGCGCTACGTCCCCCTGGCGAAACTCCTCACTATCAGGTGAAAAGAAGCGGCTGGGGACTCCTCATGTATCAGAGGAGGCATGTGGTAGTCTGCAGCCCTCCCCGGATCGGCAGCAGGGGTAGAGCAGCGACCGGGACGACTAGGAACAGTGGGGTAATTGGCCGGATACAATTGGGGAGAAAAGGGGGGGGGGGGAGTAGAACAAATATAATTGTTGCTTTTTAGGGTGGGCAAAGGTTTCACCTAGAAACTATAAAGGGGCAAGGGGACACGGCATGGGGCAGCGGGGTTGCGAAAGACACTTGTGGAAGAGGAGACTCAATTTGCCAATGGTGCAATTCCTACCGGTCATCAATAGTGTTTATAACCGAAAAAAAATTTACCGATTGTACTTTTAAATGTTCAAATCACCTGCCCCAAATTGTTGTTTTCCAATGCACGGAGCTTGCAAACCTATGGCGCTCGATTGATGGGACACACGAGCACAAATTTGACCCATCTGACTGCATGCTTCTAGTGGAAGATTTCTGAAGGCTATAGTGAGGTCACGCACCGCAAGTGGATTACGACGCTCGCTTTGATCAATACTACTCCTAAACCCCGTGAGAGTGATGAGAGGCCGAGCAGCAGGGGAGGGACTTCAGTTTTCACCGGACCGTGGACACCAGCTGTCGCAAAGCCATTTCCCTTTCCCACCTAGGGACACCGTCAACATCTGGCACATGTGGATAGTGTCGCTGGCCTGCAAGAACCCTTAACGGCACCCCTTGTCGTGATACCGGCAACACCGAGCTGTTGGCAGCAAGCAGGCGAGGTGGGACCCAATTAAAAACATCAAGAGACATGTGGCTAGGGAAGGGTCAGCTTTAGCCCCCCCTCCCATTTCCACGCTGGAGAATCCCACACAACACAAGGTCACGAAAGTCTCCCTGTGGCTCAGAGGGGTGGGGGGGTGGGGGAGTTAGAGGAGTTGGCATCTCATCTGAGGAGGCTCTCCAGGATGAAGGTCAAATCCACAGCTGACTGTTTCCCCGCCCAGGGTTAGAGGTGGGACGTTGAGGGAGGAACTGAGAGTGTATATGTGTGAGGAAAAAAGAAAAAAAGGGTGTGGGGGGGGGGCACAGTACAGCCGACAACAGTGACATCAGCCCCTCACGCAGCAGCAGAGCAGGGCAGATAAAGACAGGCTGGCTCCCAGCTGGAAGTCTCCGGAGAAGCGAGGAGGGAAGTGGCTGTTTCCTGCTGATGTGTGGGTAAACCCTGCCGCAACAAAGACCCCCTTCTCTCTGACCACTTTCCTCCAAACTCATGAACCCCCCTGGAGAGGTTCGTGGATATTTGTCGGGTAAAGGACCACATCCAACGGCCGGTTTCCTCTTGTCCCATCCTCTTTTTCCCCCCCCCCTGTGCCATGAATGGCTTTTTTTGTGTCAGCGACGTTTGTGTCCCGGAAACCGCATGACTGTTGAGGCCTGTCGATTCACATTCTCGGCGAGCGGCGTACAAATAACATGATTCGGAGATGTTTTGCGATGCCAAAGTGGATTTTCGAGCAGTAGTGATGAGCGGTTAAGATTAGGTGGTGGTTAAATTTAGGGTCGAGGTTAAGTTTAGGGTTGAAGATAAGTAGTGGTTGAGGTCACCGTACAACCGTTTGTTTACCTTCGTCTAATTATGTGCTTTCTGAGAGAATGTGTACGGAGACTCTCCCCTCATCTCCAGACTCGAATTTGGAGTCGTCGGTCAACATTTACACGCCACGTGTCTCGCGATGAAGGCGAGACGTCACTCACCGTTTCACTCAAATGAACGTTTTCTACAAGAAAAGAATACATTTTGCATGAAATGTGAAGCGTTAGTGCATGTGTGTTTATATCTTATCCTTTTTTCTGGGGGGGGGGGGGGGTTCCCCCAATCCTATCTGGCCATATCGGGAATAGATCGCCACGCCACCCGGATGCCCTATCTTATCATCTTTAAAGTACCAAAATGACCTTAGAACGTTTATTACTTGATTGTCATTGGTCGGGGTCTTTAACATTGACCTCCTCCAAGGTTCACTGACAGAAAAAGGCAGAAGTGTAAGTTGAGAGTAACTGACATCGGGGCAGCTATTTGTGTTCAAAAGATGCTCATTACTGGGCGCCAGGGTAGCGTGGCGGTCTATTCTGTTGCCTACCAACACGGGGATCTCCGGTTCGAATCCCCGTGTTACCTCCGGCTTGGTCGGGCGTCCCTACAGACACAATTGGCCGTGTCTGCGGGTGGGAAGCCGGAGGTGGGTATGTGTCCTGGTCGCTGCACTAGCGCCTCCTCTGGTCGGTCGGGGCGCCCGTTCTGGGGGGAATAGCATGATCCTCCCATGTGCTACAACCCCCCTGGTGAAACTCCTCACTGTCAGGTGAAAGGAGCAGCTGGCGACTCCACATGTATGGGAGGAGGCATGTGGTAGTCTGCAGCCCTCCCCGGATCAGCAGAGGGGGTGGAGCAGTGACCGGGACGGCTCGGAAGAGTGGGGTAATTGGCCGGATACAATTGGGGATAAAAGGGGGGGGGGAAGATGCTCATTAATTCAGATGTGCGTGTCTTCCAAGGTAAAACAACAATGCATTATTAAGGCCGGCTGGATTGGGTTTGTGAGGGTTCTAGACTGAGGTATAATTGTGGACCTACTAGGGGGGCTTAGGGGGGCGCAAGAGTTGTGTGCATGGGAGGGCTGCAAAAGGTAGGTGAGGGATCTAAACAAGGCAAATGCTCAGCATTCAGACGCCAACGAGGGTACGTTATAAAACAAAAATACCTGAACGACAGACCTCCTGCAGCAGCCCACCGAGTACACTCAGTCAGCCCAGGAATGCGTCTGCCCCGACCCTTCCCCTAGCAACGCCCGCTCCACCGCAGCACCGCTTTAGCTGAAGCGTGTCCTTGATCTGCAGCTGACACCCGGGCAAGCCTGTATCTCTCGAAATGGCACAAGACAAACACAAGGGGCCACATCCTCTTCCTTTCGCCGGAGTATTTCAGGACGGTTTATTTATCCTGGGAGAAGATAATTACCCATGTTCCTCAGGGGCCACGTTTCCTTTACTTTGTAGTGGTGCCACTGGGCGTGACGTAAACACGCGCTTCACAAAAGGACTCTGGCACAACGCGAGATTATCCACACACACACACACACAGTGCTGGGCGATATGGAAAATATTTTCCACAATAATTTTAAGGAATTTTACACAATATATATCATGACATCTGCTTCCATATGCAAAAATACCACGTTTAAGAATCCAACTGAGGTTCATCACGTTGAACTGTCTGCTAATATAAAGTATAAAGTATAACATCAAAGCAAAACCAGTTGTCACATAATATTCCCTTATAGAGTCTCGTTATCATTAGTTTAGACAACAAAACTTTGTATCAGGATGTAACTATCAGAATTTTTTTGTCCCCCCCACTTTTTCTCCTCTATTGGGGACCAATAGCCAATTACCCCACTCTTCCGAGCCGTCCCGGTCACTGCTCCACCCCCTCCGCTGATCCAGGGAGGGCTGCAGACTACCAGGACATATACCCGCATCTGGCTTCCCACCCACAGACACGGCCAATTGCGTCTGTAGGGACGCCTGACCAAGCCGGAGGTAACACGGGGATTTGAACCTGCGATCCCTGTGTTGGTAGGCAATAGAATAGACCGCCACGCCACCCGGACGCCCCAACAGTATCAGAATTTAATCCCGATACAGCACCACTGAAACATGATAAATGATAATATGAATTATTGCCCAGCTCTACACACATCCTAGCCCCTACACATCCATGTCTATGCCCACCTGGAACCAAACCCACTCCACATTCCACATTCCACACACACACACACACACACACACACACACACAAACTAAAAATACACATATAAACACATATTCCTGCTTCCCTCGCCGCTCCTGAACAGCTGAACCTCTTGATTTCATCTCACGGAGACTCTTGGGCGGTGGCCGTGAACTCGGGTTTCTTATTTTCAGATGTTACTACCAGTCCAGCGGTGCCCTTTGCATCAGTGTCCTCTGCTTCGCCAGCAGAGAGGTGGAGGCAATGCCGAGGGCCCTCGGTCACCCTCTTCCACAGTTGTGCACCGCCACAGCGAATTAATCCTCGGAACCGCCCCGGGAGATCATCCGCTGATCTTGTTTCTAAGCAGAACAGGTTTCACTTCCTTTGACCCAGTCATAAAAAATTAGAGCCGACTTACATACTGAGGTGATCGAAGGGTCACAAAATCGTTAACCTTGAAGCGACTGAACATTGTTGTGGGGTCTCTAATGTCCGTTAACCCGTTTTTATTTCTCCTAAAACTGAATGACAAACAGCGGCGTGACTCACAAGAGAAGAGCCGAGACAAAAACAACAGTACCACAGACCAGTGCTATGCACTGCATAGTTTGTTGATGGTTGCAACAACAAAGACATTACGATAAACTGGATGAAGCCTGACCCCCCCCCACCCCCACCCCCCAACCCCCCCACACACACACAATGACTCAACGGTTGCAAAAAGTCAAACTTATCTACATGATGGAACACATGACTGCCCAGCAGCCCCAGCTACACCTTAAACTGCCTATTTTATAAGGAGATGGACACCAGTTATTATTAGCTACCTTAGCTAGCAAACTTGCACTGTATTGTCTACTGCTACTACTACTACTACTACTACTACTTTCGGCTGCTCTCGTTAGGGGTCGCCACAGCGGATCACCCGTCTCCATCTCTTCCTGTCTACTGCATCTTCCTCTGTCACACCAGCCACCTGCATGTCCTCCTTCTCCACATCCATACACCTCCTCTCTGGCCTTCCTCTTCTCCTCTTCCTCCTCTCACTTCCATATTCAGCATCCTTCCCCCAATTTACCCAGCATCTCTCCTCCACACATGTCCAAACCATCTCCATCTTGCCTCTCTTGCTTTGTCTCCAAACCGTCCAACCTCAGCGGTCCCTCTAATATACTCGTTCCTAATCCTGTCCTTCTTCGTCACTCCCGGTGAAAATCTCAGCATCTTCAACTCTGCCACCTCCAGCTCCACCTCCAGCTCCACCTCCTGTCTTTTCATCAGTGCCACTGTCTCCAGACCATACAACATAGCTGGTCTCACAACCATCTTGTAAACCTTCCCTTTAACTCTTGCTGGTACCCTTCTGTAACACATCACTCCTGACACTCTTCTCCACCCACTCCACCCTGCCTGCACTCTCTTCTTCACCTCTCTTCTGCACTCCCCGTTACTTTGGACAGTCGACCCCAAGTATTTAAACTCACATGCCTTCGTCACCTCTACTCCTTGCATCCTCACCAGTCCGCTGTCCTCCCTCTCATTCACGCATAGGTATTCCGTCTCGCTCCTGCTGACTTTCATTCCTCTTCTCTCCAGTGCATACCTCCACCTCTCCAGGCTCTCCTCCACCTCTCCAGGCTTGTACTGTGCCCACTTTCCCCTCGGGGATGAATAAAGTATTCTGATTCTTCTTTTGATGCATAATTCATGTAGGTATATGTGTGTGTGTGTGTGAGTGTGTGTGTGTTGTATCCATTATGGTGTTACGTCATCTATACATGTATGGTGTGATGTCATCTATACATGTATGGTGTGATGTCATCTACACATGCATGGTGTTACATCATCTATACATGTATGTTGTTACATCATCTATACATGTATGGTGTTACGTCATCTATACATGTATGTTGTTACATCATCTATACATGTATGTTGTTACATCATCTATACATGTATGTTGTTACGTCATCTATACATGTATGGTGTGATGTCATCTACACATGCATGTATGTCAGGTGAAGCCCAGTCTCAAGGTGATGATGTTCTGCATTGTTAACTGCCTGTTAACTTACATGACTGGCAATAAAGTAAAAGAAAACCCCAACTTCAATACATGTAACTCCTTGTACAAGCCAAGTAGAAAACAATGGTATTACTGCCACCTACAGGCAGAGAATTATACAACACTCAAACTCAGACTCGTTTGTTTCCTCCTTCCAGGAATGCTCATTTCCATTCCAGCAAAATAAGCTGGACCTCCAGTTTGTATTTCCATCAGTTAGAGAAAAAGGATTTCTGGACGGTATGAAAATGCTCACACAACTATGTGTCACTGGTGCAACTGAAAAACACGATCAAAACCATTTCAAAGCGAGCAACATAAAACTATTTGCTCGTGTAGTAATCGCAGGCCTTGTCCACCGCAGATGGTGTGTGTGCAACAGGATTTGGGCGCAGTCGTGTAACTACCCAACCGGCGCTAACGGTCGCTCCACCGCCGCATACTGCGGCCATTGTTCATCACATCCACGTTACTTCCAGCAAGTCGGTGCGAAAACAATCACTCTGGGCACTGCAATCGCTGCATAGGAAGAGGAGGTGACTGCGGGCAAACTACACCGCTCCAAAAAAAAAAAAAACCCTCTTTCAGATCGACAAACAGAGTCAGAAACCCTGGCGGCCCTCGGGCAACGTGGGCCCGTTGATAACATTGTGATAGCCCCGATGGTTTAGAGTAGAATAACTTCCAGTTCTTTTTATTTAAGATTGTTTTTTGGCGTTTCCCGCCTGTATTGGGTAGTGACAGTAGAGAGAGAGAGAGACAGGACAGGCAGGGGACGACACGCAGCAAAGGGCCCGGGCCGGATTCGAACCCAGGCTCAACCTGGTGGCATGTGCTCCACCAGGTGAGCCGCCGGGGCGCTCCCATAACGTCCTGATCTATATATGGAGGAGAGGAATACTAACACGGCCACGCGTCACGTTTTCGCCGAGAGAGAGAGAAAAAAAACGTCGCCTCGATGGAGAAGTTGTCATCGCATCAGCGCAGCGATGAGAATTCGACCCGAAGCACCCTCGGCAGGCCGGGTGGATAGTATCCAGGTGTGATGGTGATGTGCGGAGGGAGGCGGTAGGGGTGACGGTGTTTAAAATCTGGGTCAGGTTATAACACGCAGTGTGAGGCCTGAGTGCTGAGCGATCCTGCAAGCAAGTCCGTACCAGCCTTCCTTCGGGCTACCGCGGCTCGGAGAAACAGACACGGCCTGTCTGTTAGTCACAACTGTGGGCCGGGCATTGTTTTTAAAGGGGAAACGGCCGAATTCCAGCACCGGGCTTTATTCTTTCAGAGGTCAGAGTTCACTCTGCATCGGTCAAGTTTCGATACCCGTCTGGCGATATCTTTTTAATTGGGCCCCTTTCACTACAGCCACGTGGGAGGGAAAGCTCAAACAGAAATCCCAAATTAAGCCGATATCGCCTTTACAACCAGTTGCTCCCATTCATGAAAACTGACCGAGGCCACATGACACCCCTAATATGACAAAGTCCAACAGTGTGATCTAAGGATTGACCTGTGTTTTTGTTTTTTTTGCCCCCCCCCCCCCTTTTTCTCCCCAATTGTTCATCCATCCATTATCTGAACTGCTTATCCTGCTCTCAGGGTCGCGGGGATGCCGGAGCCTACCCAGCAGCCATTGGGCGGCGGGCAGGGAGACACCCTGGACAGGCCGCCAGGCCATCACACACACACACATTCATACCTAGGGGCAATTCAGAGCGGCCGATTCACCTGACCTACATGTCTTTGGACTGTGGGAGGAATCCGGCCCTGGGACGACCCCCCCCCCCCCCTAAGGTTGGACTACCCCGGGGCTCGAACCCAGAACCTTCTTGCTGTGAGGCGACTGCGCTAACCACTTCGCCACCGTTCCGCCTTCCCCAATTGTATCCGGCCAATTACCCCACTCTTTCAAGCCGTCCCGGTCTCTGCTCCACCCCCTCTGCCGATCCGGGGAGGGCTGCAGACTACCACATGCCTCCTCCCATACATGTGGAGTCACCAGCCGCTTCTTTTCCCCTGACAGTGAGGAGTTTCACCAGGGGGACGTAGCGTGTGGGAGGATCATGCTATTCTCCCCAGTTCCCCCTCTCCTCGACCAGGCGCCCTGACCGAACAGAGGAGGCGCTAGTGCAGCGACCAGGACACACACCCACATCCGGCTTTCAACTCGCAGACACGGCCAATTATGTCGGTAGAGACGCCCGACAAAGCTGGAGGGAACACGGGATTCGAACCGGCGACCCCCGTGTTGGTAGGCGACGGAACACACCGCCACGCTACCCGGAGGTCCCCCGAGTTTAACCGGGTCAACGGCAGATTCATATTATTTAGAGATATTCTTGCAATGTATTGGGTTGCAACTGAAACAGAGGCTAAAAGAGGGAGAAGAAAAATTCAAATATCATTTTTAAAATTACATCATTACTTGTACGGCTGTGCACGTTGTGTTATTAAGGGGATATTAACGACAAAGGATCAACAGCCCTACATTAACAAGGTAACGGTCAGCTCAGCGCACACCAGCAACAGAAACGGAGCAGCCTGGGTGCCGTTCACAGTTTTCGTTTTTAATTCACAACAATCATAAAAAGTGAGATTATTCATCAGGTACGGCCGATTAAACGTTAACCAGACACACGTGATAGTTAGCCTCGCTCCCTCGGCATCGCTCCCTGCTCGGTGCAGCTCAACGCTGCACTAAAATAAGACTTGGAAAACCCCCAAATACAATTTGTCATTAACGGATTAGCGTCCTGTTGGCCCAACAGATGGTATATTCTGAGATTTCCTGTGAAACATGACAATGAACGCCGCTCACGCTGAGTGCGAGGAGGTGAGGAGCGTGTAGGCGAGGCGAGGCGAGGGGGCACCTCCCTTCCTTTAGACACGCTCGAAATCGTGGTCCCCAAGCACACGGAGCCCACTGCAAAATCCAAAGAGAAATAAAAAG
>NC_079221.1:6524756-6584756 GCF_029633865.1 Lampris incognitus
GAAGCAACATCTCCAGGAGTTCCTGAGGACGGTGAAGAGTTACCGGTTTCCAAAGGGGATGCAAATCGAATTAGTCACACGAGAAGAGAGGGGGGGGGGAGGCACAGGCGATGTGAGTCATTGAGCTACACAGCTCAGGTGGTACCCCTGTAAGGAGCTAGTAGGGATTCGGTGACTCGCTAAAACACACCTCAGAATGACGGATACTTGACTAGCATGGGGGCGTGAACCCGGGTCAGTCACACAGGACGCGGTTTCTCCGACAGCGAGACCACCCTGCTTCCCCGAGACGTGAGAACCTCATGAGTAGAAGCAGCCAACTGCAAGCTGTGGAAAAGAGAGGCAAAGCACTAATGCGTCGACATGACAGATCCATGGTAGGACCAAGCTGCCGATGACAACGTTTTACTGGTGAAATAAGAGTAAAAACCGCTCATCTGCGGTTTTCACCAACGTGAAGACGAGAGGAAATTTAATGTTGGGTTCAGTTCGGTGTGCTACACATGTATAGAGGGAGCAGCCGGGGCTTTAAAAAGCGATGTAGGAGGTATTCCTGCATCCACAATAGCGACCACCCAACGACTTAGCTCCTCCGTGCTACTCTCCATCTGGATGGGTGAGAGAGAGCCAGAGCTAAACAAACTGTCAGAGCAGCGGAGGGATCATTCCAGCCTCCATCAAAACAAACCTCACCTCAGCAACAAGCCTCGTCTGGACCAGTGCTCCCCCTAATACATAGAAATGAAAAATATGGATTCTGTTTCTAAGCCAAACTAACAGGCCATAACTTCATCACTGCATTTGGGGAGTACTAAAACACCTGACAAGGAGCCAGTAAAATCCATGGGGCTGAGAGGGTTGCACATGTTCCTTGGTGTTAAAGTGTGAGACAGGTCCCAGAACAGTGCCCTGCACTTGCTAACAGGAAAACACCCGCTGGTCAGGGCTTTAAGACCCCTGCCTTTCTGTTATGGTAACCCTCCCTTGTCTTCCAAAACACTTCTGCTCTATCAAGCAGAACATTCAGACTGAGCGGGCGGTTCCCTCAGCCAGCCGTGTCTGGGCACTGCCGCCTTCAATCCCTGCCCAGCCCCAGTCCCGACCAGCACAGGAAACCAGCGATATCTAGGAACATTGAGGCCTCTCCTCCCCCATCAAGAAGATGGGAGACAGGAAGTTATGGGCACTTCCTGTTCCAGCACGTTGGAACGTTGGAAGGAGGTTTGGAGGCCAGTGAGCTCATGGCAGAACCTACTACGCTTCCATTCTGAAGGGAAGCCCCCTGGGTGTAACCACAAAAACACTGGCACACATCATTGTTGTACATTTCCACCTGCGTCCTGACAGTCTGTGGCAACCTCTGTAAAAAATGGAAATGCCGATCCAGTGATACACGTTTATGTCACAACCATTAAATCCGTGCAGAGAAATGGAATCTGGCACATGGAAAAACAAAACCCCAACGAAAACTCAACGGACAATTGTGCCTCAGGAGCTGTGTCCTGCAGATTGGAGAGTATACCGATTTATACAGGGGGAAAAGACGGGAAATGTATAGGCAGTATACTACTTCCAAATTTCCCCCATTGAACTATCCCACCATTACCACCTTCACCATCCGTAACACACAAACACTCATCAGCAGGAAATGGGTAAATCCGGTCCACCTCTGATATGGCCACAATTTCGAGATTCCCTCTCGGTTTCAAATTTAGATCGGACACTCATTTAGTCTGACGGGTAGTTAAAATACAATTTTTTGCCTTGGCCCAGTGATGCAGCAGGATTAATAAATACCCGGCGTTAACTGCTTCGCTGTCCTGAGAGATTTATAACTTTGTGTCAGTGCCGGAGTCCACGGAGTTTAATCACTTTCCCTTAAAACTGGAACAAACTCCGTCTGTCTGTCTGGCAATGACATCATTTGAGTTGGCTTTACTACCACCGTATTTAGAGATGTGGGGGGAAAAAACAAGGCCTGACAGGGCCTGGCAAGAGGAAATCCTTTTACACGTAGTCTTCATGGCCCATATTATCATGACCCTCGTGCACTCGGCGCAGGCATTCTCAGGCATTTCTCTACGACCGCGAGGGCCTTGAGCGGCAAAAATCTGGCTCGGTTTATGACCGCGACTGCCGAGGACCCTGCCCGAATCCAAGCAGACGTACTTTATAGCCAGCGTTTCGGGTGTGTTTCATTCCTCACTGTCCTGGACACCTCCGCTCCGCAGGCCGTGCATCACCGCTCACGTCTGTGTCAAAAAAACTTGACTGCACGTAAGCTTAATTCTGCTAAATGGCGATGCAGCCGACCCCGCAGCCTCCTTCTGTTTTGTCCAACGCAGACGGTGAAAAAATGAGACAGTCACTAAAGCATTTAGATAATCTGAAATTGAACAAACAACGGCTCTTAAATCGCCATATTAGGATCCTCTACTAGAAGGAGCCAAAGGATTTGATAGTCATAATAAACTGGAGCGATGTTTGTTGGCGTTTCTGATGAGACCGATGTGGTGTGAACTAACAATAAAAAGATAAACGAGGGGCGTCCAGGTGGTCTATTTCGTTGCCAACCAACACGGGGATCGCCGATTCGAATCCCCGTGTTACCTCCGGCTTGGTCGGGCGTCCCTACAGACACAATTGGCCGTGTCTGCGGGTGGGGAGCCGGATGTGGGTATGTGTCCTGGTCGCTGCACTAGCGCCTCCTCTGGTTGGTCGGAGCGCCTGCTCAGGGGGACGGGGGAACTGGGGGGAATAGAGTGATCCTCCTACATGCTACATCCCCCTGGCGAAACTCCTCACTGTCAGGTGAAAAGAAGCAGCTGGCGACTCCACATATCGGAGGAGGCATGTGGTAGTCTGCTGCCCTCCCCGGATCGGCAGAGGGGGTGGAGCAGCGACCGGGACAGCTTGGAAGAGTGGGGTAATTGGCTGGATACTATTAGGGAGAAAAAAAATCCCCCCCCCCCCCCAAAAAAAGATAAACGAGAAACGGAAAAAATGGCCGGTCAACTGCTTGTGCAAATGACGCCTTACCTTCATATTCCATACTATTCCATACTATTCCACACTATTCCATATTATTCCACACTATTCCACACTATTCCATACTATTCCAGACTATTCCAGACTATTCCACACTATTCCACACTATTCCACACTATTCCATACTATTCCAGACTATTCCACACTATTCCACAATATTCCACACTATTCCACACTATTCCACACTATTCCACACTATTCCATACTATTCCACACTATTCCATACTATTCCACACTTTCGGTTCAGCTTCGTCGGGCAAGCACTGCAACATGTGAAGACATAAACAGAGAAGGTTTGATTTGCTGCAGCGTCTTTTTCCATCTCATCCGGTTGACATGGAAAATGTCTGAGGTATGTACGGAAGAGTATTCGGCCTCACAGTTGTAGATGAATGGACCTCAGACATTTTGTAGTACACCTGATACCGACAGCTCACAAATAAATACATTTCTGGAGGCAATACCGCAAGACGGTTTGCTAAATTTGAAATGGATGTCGGCATTTCGTGCCAGTTTACTATGTCCACAACAATGCTACTCGTCTGCGGAAGTCAACATTTCTCCGGTAATGTATCTGAGGACAAAGGCATGAAGACTGTTGTGAAATGTGAGTGTTGCATGGCTTCTTGGCCTATCGGAGGGTGCAAAACGTCTCCTTTTCTAAGACACACTGAACTGCAAGGACGTTTGTTTGGGTCAATGCGGTATTTTACCAAACAGTACCTAAGTTTTAGCCGACTCCAATAGCACACCTCGGCAGAGAGAGAGAGAGAGAGAGAGAGAGAGAGAGAGAGAGAGAGCCTGTTAAAGGTCGCGTGGGTTACCAAAGCAACCTCATGTATTATTGACCCAGCGGTGGAGCTCATCCGAGCTCCCATCCCGGGCCCCCTGGGCCTGCACATGTAAAGTACCACTTCCCATTGCACTCACACAGGCGACCGATGTGGCCTTGCAGAGTATATCAGACTGACAGTATGCATGAAGCCTACTGCTGAGAGAGACAGACAGACAGACAGACAGACAGGCAGCAGAG
The DNA here is from genome assembly GCF_029633865.1 of Lampris incognitus. Classification (NCBI taxonomy): domain Eukaryota; kingdom Metazoa; phylum Chordata; class Actinopteri; order Lampriformes; family Lampridae; genus Lampris; species Lampris incognitus. The sequence goes on from NC_079221.1 coordinate 6,528,838, forward strand.
TCCCCGAAAGAGAGAGAAAGAAACATAGAGAGAGACACAGAAGAGAGACAGACAGAGTCAGCAAGAGAGAGAGACAGAGAGACAGAGAGAAACAGAGAAGAGAGACAGACAAAGAGTCAGCAAGAGAGACAGACAGACACATAGAGAAGCGAGAGAGAGACAGAGTCACAGAGAGAGAGAGAGAGAGAGACATAGAGACTGAGGAGAGACAGTCAGCAAGACAGAGAGAGCGAGAGAGAGACAGAGGAGAGAGACAGACAAAGAGTCAGCGAGAGAGAGAGAGAGAGAGAGAGAGAGAGAGAGAGAGAGAGAGAGAGAGACAGACAGACAGACAGACAGACAGACAGACACATTGAGAAGAGACAGACAGACAGACAAAGACAGAGTCACCAAGAGACAGAGACATAGAGAGACAGAGAAGAGAGAGACACAGTCACCAAGAGACAGAGACATAGAGAGACAGAGAAGAGAGAGACACAGTCAGCAAGAGAAAGAGACAGACAGACAGAGAAGAGAGAGACAGACAGAGTCTCACACACACACACACACGCACACACATACACACACACACACACAGATGGACACAGAGAGACAGTCAGTGAGAGAGAGCGAGAGACAGACAGACAGAGACAGACACAGAGAGAGACAGACAGTCAGCGAGAGAGAGAGACAGAGACAGAGAGAGACTGAGGAGAGACAGTCAGCAAGACAGAGAGAGAGAGAGAGAGACATAGAGAGACTGAGGAGAGACAGTCAGCAAGACAGAGAGAGCGAGAGAGAGACAGAGGAGAGAGACAGAGACAGAGAGAGACTGAGGAGAGACAGTCAGCAAGACAGAGAGAGAGAGAGAGAGAGAGACATAGAGAGACTGAGGAGAGACAGTCAGCAAGACAGAGAGAGCGAGAGAGAGACAGAGGAGAGAGACAGACAAAGAGTCAGCGAGAGAGACAGACAGACAGACAGACACATTGAGAAGAGACAGACAGACAGACAAAGACAGAGTCACCAAGAGACAGAGACATAGAGAGACAGAGAAGAGAGAGACACAGTCAGCAAGAGAAAGAGACAGACAGACAGAGAAGAGAGAGACAGACAGACAGAGTCTCACACACACACACACATACACACACACACACACACACACACACAGAGACACAGAGAGAGACAGACAGTCAGCGAGAGAGAGAGACAGAGACAGAGAGAGACTGAGGAGAGACAGTCAGCAAGACAGAGAGAGAGAGAGACAGACATAGAGAGACTGAGGAGAGACAGTCAGCAAGACAGAGAGAGCGAGAGACAGACAGACAGAGACAGACACAGAGAGAGACAGACAGTCAGCGAGAGAGAGAGACAGAGACAGAGAGAGAAGAGAAAGAGAGCAAGACACACACACACACACACACACACACACACACACACACACACACACACACACATACAAACAGACAGACAGACACAGAGAAAAGAGAGACAGACAGAGACAGAGAGAGCGAGAGAGAGACAGAGGAGAGAGACAGAGACAGAGAGAGACTGAGGAGAGACAGTCAGCAAGACAGAGAGAGAGAGAGAGAGAGAGACATAGAGAGACTGAGGAGAGACAGTCAGCAAGACAGAGAGAGCGAGAGAGAGACAGAGGAGAGAGACAGACAAAGAGTCAGCGAGAGAGACAGACAGACAGACAGACACATTGAGAAGAGACAGACAGACAGACAAAGACAGAGTCACCAAGAGACAGAGACATAGAGAGACAGAGAAGAGAGAGACACAGTCAGCAAGAGAAAGAGACAGACAGACAGAGAAGAGAGAGACAGACAGACAGAGTCTCACACACACACACACATACACACACACACACACACAGAGACACAGAGAGAGACAGACAGTCAGCGAGAGAGAGAGACAGAGACAGAGAGAGACTGAGGAGAGACAGTCAGCAAGACAGAGAGAGAGAGAGACAGACATAGAGAGACTGAGGAGAGACAGTCAGCAAGACAGAGAGAGCGAGAGACAGACAGACAGAGACAGACACAGAGAGAGACAGACAGTCAGCGAGAGAGAGAGACAGAGACAGAGAGAGAAGAGAAAGAGAGCAAGACACACACACACACACACACACACACACACACACACACACACATACAAACAGACAGACAGACAGAGAAAAGAGAGACAGACAGAGACAGAGAGAGATTCTTAGGACTCGCACACTGTAATCATCTGACTGGCTCGGCCCGGCAGCATGTGTGACCGTGGCGTCTCCTCTGACTGGCTCGGCCCGGCAGCATGTGTGACCGTGGCGTCTCCTCTGCTGAGGACGGCTGCTTTCATCTAATGAGGACTGACCAGATGTAATAAACGCTAACAAACCTGTTGTAGACAACACCAAACCCAATATCCCGGCTGAAGACGGCAGACATGGACACCATGCGCCCTCTCTCAGTGTGAAGGCCTGGTTGGATGTACACCTACCTGAAGAAGGGCCGGGCAATAATCCAGTATCGTTGTTTACTGTCTTTAAATGGTGGCGTATTAAGACAATATTCAGATACTGTCATACTGTGAAACAGTGGGGGGGGGGGTTTGGATCTAAACTAACGATCTGCTTTTTAGACTAAATAAATAAATAATGATCTGTGATGGCCTGGCGGCTTGTCCAGGGTGTCTCCCCGCCTGCCACCCAGTGACTGCTGGGATAGGCTCCAGCATCCTCGCGACCCTGAGAGCAGGATAAGCGGTTCAGATAATAGATAGATGGATATATATATATATATATATATATATATATCATGTAAAATTGCCTATGATTATCATGATAATCTATACTGCCCTGAAGTAACTTGCAGTAATCCTGGTATTCCCATATTCTGGGAATTTTTTCAAGCCTTAAAAAAGGAGCGTTGCAGAGTCATCAACACTTTAACAAAAAGACCAATGCAGGTCACGGATATTGACCGTGACCTGCATTGACCTTATTGCATCGCTGATGCCAATTCGTGGAAACAAGCCGAACCGATTTCTCGTGAGTAATGAATGGCAGCACAGGACATACGTGTAAGGTAAGGTGTGAGCAGTGGGCACACCGCCACTCGGGAGTTTCCTTCCACCGCGGTGGCGTTTCATAATGTCCAGCATGGGAGGCTGTTTGACTCGAGTAAACACACGATAAGATAAAAGTCACGATACGTCATGACGCTCAGGAAAAGGCGGGAACTGACAGAGAAGGGACGGGGAGAGAAGACGAAGGGCGGGGCACAGAAAACTGCATCCGTCGATGGCGGGTGAACGGCCGCCGTGTGTTGACGTTTTAACCGGCCCGTCTGATCAGGTGAAATTATAAAACAGGAAACGGAAACGCTTTGCCCTTCTGCCTGCCAAACAAGTGCTGTGTCTAGATGGTGACCCTAGATGTGCGAAACTCCCGCAGCATTTTTAACCTTCCCTTAACCTTCCCTTAACCCTAACCTTAACGCTTGTCAAACGCTACTGTGCTGAATTAACTGTGTATGTGCGAGAACTTTGCAAATCTAGGGTTACCATCTGGACACGAGCGCCATATTACCAGGCATGTGATTTTTTTACTTTCATTCTCACATCACCCAGTCTCACCAACAACTACCCCCAACACAGGTCAAAGTAACACGGCCTTCTAAATGTTCCCTTTCTCTCTTGCTCGGGAAAGGAAACCGTCCCTTCTTGTTCGGGAAATGAAACCTCCAACACAGGTCAAAAGTAACACGGCTTTCTGAGTTTTCCCCTTTCTTCCTCGTTCGGGAAAGGAAACCACATGCCCGATAATTTGGCAACGTTTCTGCTCTGCTGTCCATGTAGTTGTTACGGCGATAAAACATTTTCCGGAGCGGAGGTGATAACCATACCGTGCTACCTTCTCAGAGACAGTCCCCCAGCCACGGGCTGCCAGCGACATCGCTCCCGTGTATAATGACACCCATCTGGCTCTGCAGCTCCCTAAGGCCAGACACACAGCAGGGTGGACTATCGATCGCAATTACACAACTGCCCACGGCTGCTTTATACATTACACTTTATACATTAGCCAAACATATCCCTCGCCGTTGACTATTGATTTACAATTCATTCCAATCCCCGTTCTTATGCAAACATAATAATGATTTCTGATAAAGCAAGCAAAGGGAAGCAGAAGGGTGGGGGGGGTGTGTACAAGGGTGTCCAATACAAAGGTGTACTTCCTGTGATGCTTCAAAGCACACACGAAACCTCGTGACGGCCAATATGGAGCCAGCAGTAGTCACAACACTCCTAATGTGTGGAAAAACAGAGGGGGGATGTCTCAGCTGCAGGCTCTGTCCACTTGCACGTCCTCCCGCTAGTCGCTCCAACAATAAACAAAGGCGCTCCTCCGGTCAGTGTCCGGCCCTCGCAAAAGCACCGACCGTCGAGATGTGGAAACACGCTCAACAATGGCACTTGACTCCAAGACACAGCTTCTTGAATCCCTGCTACGCCCTTAAGTTAGATCACTACGGTATCATCTGAGGTCGTCGGATCCAAAACAGGGGGGGGGGGGATTTACTTCCCTCAGACATACACGCATAGGAGTCTCAGCAGCACACAAGGGGGAGTGAAGAAAAGAGAGGAGGAAAAAAAAAGAAGGAGAATACGCCACAATCTACTCATTATATCCGTGAAACAGGTCCTTCTTTTCCTCCGGGGGCATTTAACATGTTCCATGGGGGAATTCATTACAAGCTGTGTGTGGACGGTGGTCTCGTGTACAATCGCATTCCTGTCCCACTGAGAAGCTCCGACACCGCCGGAGCACAACAACGCAACTGTAGTACGGTCCCGTGTTTGACAGCTCCAACAGCTGACCGTTATGTTTATGTGCAAGCCGGCCACGGGATGCCCGGCGATATTACTATGTATGGGAAGCCTTCGCAGCGTTACCTCCCCGAGTTTGCTCGCTCATAAACATGTTGATTTCCCATCTCACGCACGTATCCATCCCCTCCCTCGGGTTTCTCTGGCAGCCCACCAGAGAGAGAGAGAGCGAAAGAGAGAGAGGGGGGGGGAGAGAATGAATAAATAATATGAAGGTGTGGTTGTATGGCTGGGCTTCTGACTCATTCCATTTGTCTGACAGAGACCGGACGGTGTCTGTTTCTGTTACCTAGAAACTCACAGTCAGACCGAACACCGCCACAACAAATGCATCCATCAGACGCACAAAAGGGAAGGGCACGAGTCCTTTCATTCCCATGGGCCGATGTCAAATTGATACTCGGAGGTCACGTGGGTCCCTACTGCCCACATGTTCCAAACAGGACGGAGGCAGCATCCGGACGTGGGCCACTTCAGGCAATGACGTGGCACCGATGGCCTTCTTCTGGCCCTGATAAAAGGGATGTGAGCCTGAAGTGGCCCACAAGTACAACAGCAAATATGGCCCAAATATCACAAAACAAATACGGACCACCTTTGGCAAACATGTGGCACATGCGGCATCGCTACGGCTCGGTTCTGGCCCAGACCTGGCAAACAGGAGCGGACCGCCCAAGTGCCGCCGTTCCACGCGGTATGTGGGTCGGATGAAAGTGTCAGGTGCGGGACGGGTCCGGGCCACAGCAATTCCGCTATCTGGGTTAGGACGGTGTCACGTGATACCCACCTGGCACGTCGGCCGTGAAACCGAAACCAAAGTGCTTTCTCTTTCGAGGACGTCCAACCTCTGAAAGCTGACACCGCTCGTTTGACGTGGACTAGAGGACACCCTGATCGGGCACGGATTCCTGGAAGGGTCACAAGAGCGGTGCATACGGTGCAATATAACGTTGAATAACGCTGCAGCGGTACACCTGGCGGGTGCAGGTTTTGACAATATGCACCCAACACAGCCTCGTTCTCGGGGAGGCGCATAGAAAAAAATCCTGAAATAATTAACGTATTGACAACGTGGAACAGACATTGCATCACGTGAGTTTTTAACCACTCACTCCTTCACAAGTTATCCACATCTGACCTGGAGTCAGCAACCTGATGGCATGTTTGACCCCCACCCCTCTTCTATTCTATAGAAAAAAAACATTCAAAATACCACAACACACATACACCAAACCAACAGGCAGATAAAACATTTCCCAATCCCACCGAACTCTACGGAATCAACGAGGACATGAATCAGAGATTCCAACACAGGTAGACAGGAGAGAAGATAGTGAGGTGGCCTAGTGAGGTAACCTGCCTAGTGAGGTAACCTGCCTAGTGAGGTAACCAGCCTAGTGGGGTAACCTGCCTAGTGAGGTAACCTGCCTAGTGAGGTAACCTGCCTAGTGAGGGTAACCTGCCTAGTGAGGGTAACCTGCCTAGTGAGGTAACCTGCCTAGTGGGGTAACCTGCCTAGTGAGGTAACCTGCCTAGTGGGGTAACCTGCCTAGTGAGGTAACCTGCCTAGTGAGGTAACCTGCCTAGTGAGGTAACCTGCCTAGTGGGGTAACTTGCCTAGTGAGGTAACCTGCCTAGTGAGGTAACCTGCCTAGTGAGGTAACCTGCCTAGTGGGGTAACCAGCCTAGTGAGGTAACCTGCCTAGTGAGGTAACCTGCCTAGTGAGGGTAACCTGCCTAGTGAGGGTAACCTGCCTAGTGAGGTAACCTGCCTAGTGGGGTAACCTGCCTAGTGAGGTAACCTGCCTAGTGGGGTAACCTGCCTAGTGAGGTAACCTGCCTAGTGAGGTAACCTGCCTAGTGGGGTAACTTGCCTAGTGAGGTAACCTGCCTAGTGAGGTAACCTGCCTAGTGAGGTAACCTGCCTAGTGGGGTAACCAGCCTAGTGAGGTAACCTGCCTAGTGAGGTAACCTGCCTATTGAGGTAACCTGCCTAGTGAGGTAACCTGCCTAGTGGGGTAACTTGCCTAGTGAGGTAACCTGCCTAGTGAGGTAACCTGCCTAGTGGGGTAACTTGCCTAGTGAGGTAACCTGCCTAGTGAGGTAACCTGCCTAGTGAAGTAACCTGCCTAGTGAGGTAACTTGCCTAGTGGGGTAACTTGCCTAGTGAGGTAACCTGCCTAGTGGGGTAACCTGCCTAGTGAGGGTAACCTGCCTTGGCATGGCTTCCGGCCTACAGACCCCCCCCCCACCCACTACCACCACCACCAAATCAAAGAAATCAAACAAAAAAACTACACATACACCACACACACACTACTACACTGTTTACCCAAAACCCAACACCCCCTCCCTCCCCCCCCAACCACAACAAAACTGCTCCCCTCCACAAATCCACCAACAAACTCTTCTTCTCTGACAAAACCCCCCTTACACTCCTGAAACTCTTCCACGCCTCAGCTTCCTCCCCTGCTAGCGGGCTGTACTCCTCCTCCTCCTCCTCCTCCTCCGCCTGACAGCGCACAACTTAACATGACATCCGTCCACTTTGGCAGGCACCCCCCCAAAACCACCACGGGTCCCCCCCCCATTCCGTCCCGTCAACAAGCCCACCTCTCCAACATCTGCTGGCTGAGGGGGGGGACGGGGGGGGGCAGCACGTCCCGCACCCCGAACCGGCCCAGCCGGCCCCCCCCCCGCACACAGGTAAAGGGACCGGCACAAGGAGGAGAAGTCACACGTTTTTGTACTTACAACCAGCACGGAGGTCCGGACGACTTCAGAAACACTTTGCCTGAGTTCGGCGGCCGTGCCGGGCTTCCCCAGACCCCGGGTGAACCTCCTGGTCTCCGGCTGGGCCGGGTTGGACATCGTCTTGACAGCGACGCGCCTCCTTCCGTCGACGGTTTAATAGAGAGAGAGAGAGAAACCCGAGGACGAACTCCGCTACCGGCTTACCCGTCCCCCCCTATCCGGTCCCGGACGGCAGCGGCGCTCGGCGTGACTCTGAAACTGGACCATGCTGTTCGGCTTAGGCGCCGGTTGGCTTTGACGCCTCCGTCTCGACGTCGTCCCGCCCGGTTCGCAGCCGGTTCGCCGTCATGTTCTGTTTCGCCTGGGCGTTCAACTCCTCCGCTCGAGCGCCCTCCGGGGTCCTTCGACGGGTTCGCGGAGCCGCCGCGTAATCCGGCCGAGTCCACAGCGCGCCCCGGCCCCGCCCCTCAGAGGGCCCCGCCCCTCCGCGGGCCGGCGCCCCGCCCCTCGCCGTTCGCGGGCCGGCGCCCCGCCCCTCTGCGTGCGCGGACCGGCGTCCCGCCCCTCGGCGTGCGCGGGCCGGCGCCCCACTCCTGTCGAGTTCTCCGGCCGCGCTCGCGGTTCAGACTTTGTACCCGCGGCGAGCGCCGATCGGGCGGTGTCGTTCCGAATTCTGCACCCTCTGCGAAACGTGTATCCCGTGTATCCCATCAAAGCTGACCACAGAGTAAACCAAATCACAACACAAATGGGAACGTTACTGGGCCCTGAAAAGAGAATATAGACTGACTGACTGTCGGTCCACTGTCAGGGACCGTAAGCAGGGACAGACCCTTACCAGGGTGCAGGGAGAAATACCAGGAGAAACTCAAAAACCAGATTCCACGTGTTCTACTCCTGGATGAGAAAGAGCAATGGCCTCTTATTTTAGGAGAGGGCCAAAGGTCACACCTCGCGGCACACTATGTGTCGCCTAAGTAAGGGTCAGCGAGTGACCAAAACACTGCCAGTCACTGTTCCAATGGCTGTCAGTTCTGTTTCTGCCAGTTCTACCTGTTTCCTTTTCCCATTTCTTTTAATTTTTATTTTTTTTGTACTCTGTTGACCTGTTTCACTGTCGCCTGCTTTGGCAACATTGTAATCAATGCAGTCATGCCAGTAAAGCGTCGCTGAATTGAATATTAGGGCTACGTTTTAGTTTTTGATTGGGGAATGACAAATAGCATGGTGTCGGTTACCTAACTCGGGGTTTCTCAACCCAGTCCTCAAGGACCCCCTATCCTGCAGATCTTCTTTGCAATCCTGAATAGGTACCTGTCTGTAGCTATTCAACCAATCAGCAATGAATGTCTTGAGTTTGCACACCTTGCATAATTAAGTGCTATGAGATGACTGGTTGAGTAAGTACAAGCAGGGCTACCTATGCAGGGTCACAATGAAAATCTGCAGGATAGGGGGTCCTCGAGGACTGGGTTGAGAAACACTGACCTAACTGACTGCGTTTACTATTTTTGGATTGTCAACCCACCAACTTCACAATCAAATTAGCACAGCTACTACCGAAAGCAAGACTTGTGTGCATTTAACTGGGAAAACTGTACTTTATCCAAGGGCGCCCCTGTATCAGTGGATAACGAAAGCAAAATTCGTTTATTCTTCCGGACAAAATCACAGTGAGCTATATAACTGTCATAAGAGTTTAAGATGTCATGCGGATCACACCCAGACAGCATCCGGATGTGGGCCACTTCAGGCAGTGATGCAGCACTGATGGCCTTCTTCTGGCCCTGACAAAATGGATGTGAGCCTGAGGTGGCCCACATGTATAATAATAGCAAATATGGCCCAAATACGCCAAATCAAATGTGGGCCTTTTTTGGCTAAGACGCGGTGCTCTGGGCAACATGTGATCTGGATGTGACCCTGAAGTGGCCCGTGTGGTAAATGGTGAATACGGCCCAAATATCACAAAACAAATATGGGCCACCTTTGGCAAATATGTGGCACATGCGGCATTGCTATGGGTTGGCCCAGATCTGGCAAACAGGAGCGGACCGCCCAGGTGCCATCATTCCACGTGGTATGTGGGCCGGATGAAGTGTCGGGTGTGGGACGGGTCCGGGCCACAGCAGTCTTGCGCTCTGGGCAGGGCCCTATATAACCGCATGTCATTCATGGCATTGATTTGAGGAAGTCCACTCACAAGAAAAACCACTTTTTGTATTCAAACCGAGGTAATCACATCTTTGTGTGTGTGTGTGTGCAAATTTTGACCCAAGCCCCAACTTCTCAAATAGTTAATCGAGCATCAAATATGGATATTGAAATAAAAACACATTTACATTCACATGAAAAACAGTAACTGTACAAATAAATAAACACACGATCCGAATTATCCATATTTTCCCCGTACTTAATTTGAATGATGGACACGGAGAACAACAATAATAGAGTAAATCTGTGGTTTGTGAGCAAAATATTAAACGTAACAAGTAAAATTTGGGGCAAACATAAATAATTCAAAAATATATTTACGAATTTTTTTAAATGTGAATTTATTTAAATGTATTATGCATGTTTATTTAAATATTTATATATTTACATATTTTAAATATGTAATTTAACATAAATATATGTTAATATAAATATATACATTAACATGTTAATATAAACATTTGATAAAAATAAAAATATATTTTATGCAAGTATTTTAAATTTATATTTAAATATTTGTGTTTTATGTTGGTCGTTTTGAGTTTTGCGTGCTGTGGTTGGGACTGCTCGGGTGGGGGGGGGTGCTTGTGGTGGGTTGCCTTGCTTTTTGAAGTTAGACCAGACTATTCTTCACAGTGGTCGTGATGTAGTATGCAGGCAAAAGCTATTATATTATGAATGAGGTGTACCCTTTATAGGGAATAGACTCTGAGAGCAGGATAAGCGGTTCGGCTAATGGATGGATGGATGTACAGTTGTGGCCCTGTGATGGCCTGGCGGCCTGTCCAGGGTGTCTCCCCGCCTGCCGCCCAGTGACTGCTGGGATCGGCTCCAGCATCCCCGTGACCCCGAGAGCAGGATAAGCGGTTTGGATAATGGATGGATGGATGTATAGTTGTGGCCCTGTGATGGCCTGGCGGCCTGTCCAGGGTGTCTCCCCGCCTGCCGCCCAGTGACTGCTGGGATCGGCTCCAGCATCCCCGTGACCCTGAGAGCAGGATAAGCGGTTCGGATAATGGATGGATGGATGTATAGTTGTGGCCCTGTGATGGCCTGGCGGCCTGTCCATGGTGTCTCCCCGCCTGCCGCCCAGTGACTGCCGGGATCGGCTCCAGCATCCCCCGTGACCCCGAGAGCAGGATAAGCGGTTCGGATAATGGATGGATGGATGTTTTCTGCTGGATTTTACTGTGAGAGGATGACACTCGGGTTCCTCCATGCCTACAACATGGACCTGGTGTATGAGTCAGAGACAGTCAATATTCATTCTCATAGTATCACAAATAAATAAATAAATAAAACATGGAATTAAGAAAGCCAAGACTGACGTAGCTGCTTCGAGTATTGCCATCTTATTTTTCTCTATGGGCTGGTTTGCATCCGAACGAGCGTAGTGGAGTCTAATTAACGGGCAAAGTGAATCAGTGGCAGTGAGTAAAGGAGACGCCTCACTTAATATTTCCCGATGCAGACGCCGTGTCAGTAGGTCACGGGATTTATGTCGGGTTGCAGGGGCACCTTTGCATGCCTGTGCAAGGTTTGTGTTGTGCGTCACTGAAATGAGAAAACCTCGTTTAGGCTAATGATCTAATTATCCTAATCTAAGGTAAATCTTTATTTGATTTCACAACCTTCACAAACTTAAGACTCCACAAAACGAAATAAAAAGGCACTGACTTCACATGTGTGGTAGACCCCCCCCCCCCCCCGTCACTAGAACCAGATGATCTAGCAAAGATCAGTTTTAAAGGTTTAACTGTGTGGCGTGTCTGTGGTGGTTACGTGTGGCTGTTTTCAGGTTAAAGGTTAACTCCTGCAGCTATGACGCCCTCTGCCGGCGGCCATAGCAACACGTACCCTGGCTCTGCTGAACGACAGAAGCTTGAGTGGGTGTGGGCTTGGCTAGTACTTGGATGGGAGACCTCTCGGGAAAACGAGTTGCTGCTGGAAGGAGTGCTGGTGGGCCAGTAGGGGGCAGTCTTCCCTTTGGTCCTAATCTTAAAAAAAGGAAGAAAAAAAACATCCCCCAGTGCAGCGACAGGATGTGCTGTAGGAGATGCCGGCCTTCGGATGAGACGTTAAGACCGAGGTCCTGGCTCACTGCGGTCATTAAAGAACCCAACGAGTAGGCAGTCCCCCGGTGTCCTGGCACAATTCCCAGCCTGGCTCTCTCCATCTGGCCACTTAATCACCCCCCCTGTGTAATTGGCTCAACGGTTCCTCCCTCTCCACCTCAAGCTGATGTGTGGCGAGCGTTCTGGTGCAAAATGGCTGCCGGGCATCACCCAGGTGGTGCAGCCCATTGGCGGTGGTCGAGGCGACTTTTCCCCTTCGCGGCGAAGCGCTTTAGGTGTCTAGATAAAGCGCTATGTGAACGCAATGATTATTATTATTATTACCTGTGGGTCATAACCAACCCAGTGGAGAGGGTTGCGTCAGGGAGGGCATCCGGTGTAAAATCTTTGCCAGATCAAATACGTGGATCATAAGTCAGATGTCCATACCGGCTCGGTCGAGGCCCGGGTTACCAACCACCATTGGTACTGTTGGCCAGCAGGGCGCCGGTGGAAACTATGCTACTGTTGGACGAAGGAGAAGGAGAGGGGGAAGGCTTGTCCAGAGGCAGCGGGGGAGAGGGGGAAGGGTAGGAGTGTGGAGGTGAGAGTCGGAACCTGTAACAGTGGCACTGTGACTGGTAGAGGGAGAGAGCTGGCTGATATGATGGAGAGAAGAAAGGTAGGTGTGGCGTGTGCGCAAGAGAGCAGGTGGAAGGGGGGGGGGGAGTAAGGCCAGGAGCATGGGAGGTGGGTTCAAACCGTGGCTCATAACCGTGAATGCACAGAGACAACGTCTCAGCTCTGCAGCGACGCCGCGAAAAAGCATCCGCAAGCTATCGAGCGACTTCAACGTCCCACAAATCACAACCGGAACCAATCTCAGTTTAAATGAGGTTTTTTTTTTTTTTTTTTATTGCTTTCATTTCCAAAGAGCTCTCTGATTCCTGGACACAGCGATTCGAAACAGAACCAGGGTCCTCCGTCCCGGATGCTACGCCGCAAAACCCCGTCGTATGCATATCTCCATTCATTTTAGACCTGCAAAAGATCCCTAAGGGGGGGCGGCCTGGTCCACGTGAGGGCGGCGGCGCTTGGAACTGAAAGTCTATACACCTTTAAAGCTCTCCGTTAGTTTCCTTCATAATGCACAGATTATGAACATGTCTCACATCTGCTCCTCCGGCCGAAGGCGGCTTCCGACTTCGCACCTCTGTTTAGAAACAGAGCAAAATGAAGAAGAAGAAGAAGGAAAAAAAAAAACAACAACAGGAGTACCTATTCAACAAAGATCAGTAAATAGAAATATCCACTCTGCTTGAGTATTAGTGTCAACGGGAGCGACCCTGACTGCCCTGCCACCGACCTCACAACGTGTCAATATACAACAAAATAGTTCCATATCTTCCTCTCACAGCGCCGTGTGCACGAAGCCTCGATTTGTTCGTTCTTTAAGGGGGGTTCTTGTCTTACATGAACTGAATTTCAAAATATGAATTTCAACATCTCATGATTAGGAGACCCTCCTTATAACAAAATAGTATCAGAAAGTCCGGGACACGGTTTGAAAAAGAAAGAAAAAAATCTGTTTGGCACCGAAGTTACAGGATAGTCCAAAGCAGCCGTTTTCCATAAAATGAACGAGTAGAAAAAACCCTTGTGACAAATGCAGTGATACGTAACCTACCTAAGAGAGAACACTGAATACAGGTATATATATATATATATATATATAGTACCCATGTGTGTCTGCTGTAAAAACAACCAATGACAAAATGTAAAACTGGAGAGATAGGAAGTGGTTCAGACCATTAGAAAACAGTATAAAATGACATCCTAAAAAAGAGGTTTCAGAGTTGAGTAAAAAAATGCCAAAAAATGCAGTCTCTGATGCAGTCTAAACCAGCGGACGTGTCACCATTAAAGCATTAAAAAGCACCGTATGTGCGTGGACACTGCTCAGTAATGTACATATGTCCTGGATATGTATAGGAAATGAAAACCAAGGTAGCAAGAGAACACAAGTGGGCGGGGCTGTGTTTTGGGGGGGGGGGGTCCAAGCTTCGAGCTCGGGACGTGGCGGAGGTGTGTGTGGGGGGAGTGGGGGTCCTTGGGGGATCAGAATCCGGTCCTGGGGACACAGAAGTTGGGAGGTGGGGGGGGGGGGCGGTGTCACTGAGACGAGGACAGCCGGCTCAATGAGGTTGGGACTCTTTCCGGTTCTGGATTCGGGATCGGCTGGAAGGGACTGTGGCGCTGCGAATGACCTCCATCCACCTGCATGCGGGGAGAAAAAAGGCTTTTCGTCAAGTGCCTCAATGTCAACAAAACATCAAGCCAAGTCAATTTTAGCCCTACTACTACTACTACTACTACTACTACTACTACTACTACGACTACGACTACTACTACTACTACTACTACTACTACTACTACTACGACTACTACTACTTTCTGCTGCTCCCGTTAGGGGTCGCCACAGCGGATCATCCGTCGCCATCTCTTCCTGTCCTCTGCATCTTCCTCTGTCACACCAGCCACCTGCATGTCCTCCCTCACCACCTCCATAAACCTCCTCTTTGGCCTTCCTCTTCTCCTCTTCCCTGGCAGCTCCATATTTAGCATCCCTCTCCCAGTATACCCAGCATCTCTCCTCCATTTATTTGTGTAGCCCAATACCACAAATTAACTGAATTATAATGGAATTATAAAATATAGGAAGAATATGACGAGGAGGACGAACGTCGATGAAATTCCGCACGGGCAGAATCCATTTCCGTGCAAGCGTACCTTTCGAAGGTGTACTCGCTCTCTGATCGGAAATAGTAGACGTGGGACTTGAAATGCAGTTTGAAGACGTAGTCCTTGTGGATGTTCTCGGATTCGGAGGGGATGGTGACGGAGTAGCCCAGCAGAGGAAGGCTGGCCAGCGGATAATCATCCTGAGCAAAACACACACACACCATCATTATCATCATCATCATCATCATCATCATCATCACACACACACACACACACACACACACATTGAGACGCCTGGAGTTGAAAACATGGCTGATGAGGGTTTCCTGCGGGGAGAACAGGAGCGAATTCGGTGGTGAATGAAGAGACGTGGTGAAGACTGCACAGGACAATTCAGATTCCTATGACTTGGCATGTTCAGTGGAGAAGAGGGTAAACAATTGCACTGGTTGAAGCTGACAAGGAGAAGGAATGTGAAGTGTGTGTGTGTGTGTCAGGTTTTTCTATCCTAATGGGGACGACAGAAAAACCAGAAACCACCTACCTTGTGGGGACACTTTATGGGTCCCCATAAGGAAAAGGGTCTATTTTAGGGTTAGGACCTAGGTTTAGGGTTAAGGTGAGAATTAGGATTGGTTTTTTTTTTGTGGATCCCCCCCCCTCCTTTTCTTCCCAGTTGTACTTGGCCAATTACCCCGCTCTTGTGAGCCGTCCTGGTCACTGCTCCGCCCCCTCTGCTGGTCCGGGGAAGGGCTGCAGACTACCACACGCCTCCTCCCATACATGTGGAGTCACCAGCCGCTTCTTTTCCCCTGACAGTGAGGAGTTTCACCAGGGGGGCGCAGCACATGGGAGGATCACGCTATTCCTCCCCCCAAAAAGGCGCCCCGACCAACCAGAGGAGGCGCTAGCGCAATGACCAGGACACAAACCCACACGCGGCTTCCCACCCACAGACACGGCCAATTGCGTCTGTAGGGATGCCCGACCAAGCCGGACGTGACACGGGGATTCGAACCGGCGATCCCTGTGGTGGTAGGCAACGGAATAGAGCGCCACGCCACCCGGACGCCAGGATTAGATTAAGGTTGGGCATGTAGTTATGATGGTGACGGTTAGGGTTCAGGGTTAGGAAATGAATGTAGTCAATGAGGGGTCCACACAAGGATAGTGAAACACGACCGTGCGTGTCTGTGTGTGTGTGTGTGTGTGTAAACGGGGTGTTTCTGCACTCAGGAGTTAAAAGTGTGAGTTTAGGCAACCCTCACCTGATGAGTCTTGTAGAAAAACAAGCTGAAGTTGGTGAAGACCACCCAGAGCTTCTGCCAGCCGTTGCTGTTCTTGAACTTCCTCAGCAAGTTCCCAGACAGCTGATTCTACACGGAGAGAGACAAAGTGTTCAAAACCTACAAGCAAAAAAACCTGACAGAATCCATTGAGACTCTACGCTGGAGACCGGGCGGATTTCTGTCTAGTGTCAGACACGCGGTAAAGCTACTGCGGCAAAGCCTCACGCTTCTACAACGGACACTTACTTCAGGCAAATGTAGCTGAAAAGCTGAAAAGCTTTAATTATTTCATAGGTCATAGTGCCAACACAGAGTCTAGACTGCAGCGAGTCAAAACTATAATATGAACCAGTGGCGGCTGGTGCTAAAAATGTTGTGTGTGTGTGTGTGTGTGTGTGTGGTGGGGGGGGGGCGCAATTTAGCTTGGCGCAGCACACCTGACAGCTGCTTTAATGGCCACGCAGTCACAGAGTTATTAAGGACCATGTAGCCTATAGATTTTATCAGGGCTTCGTAGACGGTGGATGATTGACAGTTGAGACGAGGCGTCGTGGTTGGCGCGAACGTGATTGACAGCCACGAGAATTTCCCGATCACGTCAGGTCAAAACACATTAAAACAATACCAAGTCGCTGCCAATAAAGAGGGAGTGTCTGGGAACTGCGCCCCCCGGAAAATCTGAAGAAACCAATCAGACAGCGGCCTCGGGTCACCTGCTCGCCACAAGTTCGAGGGCTTATATAAGGTATGGTTCGGCCGGCGCCCCTCACCCAGGAAATATATGTGTTCAGACAGGAATCAACCGAACACCATTTGAACCCCTATTTAATGGCCGCTGACAGGCGCTCACAGACTGGAAAACACTTTCACTTCACCATTATTTACATTATACAACTAAATTATATTTAACGTGTTTAAGTAGATGTTCGCCTCTTGATATTCGAAGGGGGCGGCGCCCCGGTTGCCCTGTACTGGCCAGCCGCCACTGGTACGAAATCAGTCAGTGCTGGAAGTCTACGTGGTGCAACTTGCTGAAGCAAATGAACTTCTAGCTGACCTTTTTTCCTTTTCCTGTAAAGCACACTGTCACTCTACGTTAAAACCGTGCCGGACAAACGAGTTCATTTTCACATCTACGAGTCACAGCTTTATGCTTCGGGCGCTCTCCTGCCTGCCTGGCTCCTTTACCTCTAGACTTCGGCAGGCTTCACTAAAGGAGAGGCTCTGAACACGGAACCAGCAGATAAGAGACAGAGGCACCGG
Source organism: Lampris incognitus (assembly GCF_029633865.1). Classification (NCBI taxonomy): domain Eukaryota; kingdom Metazoa; phylum Chordata; class Actinopteri; order Lampriformes; family Lampridae; genus Lampris; species Lampris incognitus. Next base: position 6,546,014 of record NC_079221.1, read on the forward strand.
TCCCTGGCCACTGGCGGGCCCCACCGGGGGGGCCCCGCTCTCACTGACCGGACGACTAGGGTCCTCTACCACGGAGAATGCACAGACGCATGGGGGAAAAGAGAGAGATAGAGAGGAAGGGGGGGAGAAAAAAAAGGACATAGGGAGGGGGGGGGGAGGGAGGGAAGGGATGACAGAGAACACAGAGACTGAGTAGGTGAAACACATGCATGCAGCCGCGGGGATACACACAGGGGTCGAGGGTGTGTCCGGGCGGGCAAGGCTGTGAAAGAGGAGGTGGTTACCGTTAAAAAGAGGGAGAGCAGAACTGGGTCAGGGTGGAGATGGCCCGATCCCAAACGGGATCAGTTCTGTTAGTATATAGATGAGGCGACCGTCACATCTACATACTGTTCTCTCTCTCTCTCTCTCTTGTCTCTACTTATAGGAGGTCAGAGACTGAAAGTGCCATGGGAGGAAGTGGAGGACAGAACTACACAGAGGTCACAGTTAAGCTCAGAAAATGAGAAGATCTTAAATAAAGACCGGCCAGCGTCGGCCGAAGTAGTGACGGGTGAGGACAGTATCCTTGAAGCGCAGCTGATTGCGTCTGTGACGGTCACTAAGCGTGAAAACCGGTGAATTTGGGGCGTCCGGGTGGCGTAGCAGTCTATTCCATTGCCTGCCAACACGGGGACCGCCGGTTCGAATCCCCGTGTTGCCTCCAGCTTGGTCGGGCGTCCCTACAGATGCAATCGGCCGTTACTGTGGGTATGCGTACTGGTTACTGAGCGCCTCCTCTGGTGGGTCGGGGCGCCTGTTGGGGGGGGGGGCACGTGCTACGTCCCCCTGGCGAAACTCCTCACTGTCAGGTGAAAAGAAGTGGCTGGCAACTCCACATGTATCGGAGGAGGCATGTGGTAGTCTGCAGCCCTCCCCGCATCGGCAGAGGGGGGTGGAGCAGCGACCGGGACGGCTCAGAAGAGTGGGGTAATTGGCTGGGCATGACTGGGGAGAAAAAAGAGGGAAACGGCCCAATAAAAAAAAAAAATGGTGAATTTAAGCACTGTGCATTACGAGTAAAGTAAGTAAAGATTCAATCCACCTTCTTTAAACAGGCCAAAATGTTAATTTGCCCATTTTCATACAATATTTATCCATCCATCCATCATCCAAACCGCTTTATCCTGCTCTCGGGGTCGTGGGAATGCTGGAGCCTATCCCAGCAGTCATTGGGCGGCAGGCGGGGAGACACCCTGGACGGGCCGCCAGGCCATCACACACACACACATTCATACCTAGGGGCAATTTAGTACGGCAGAGTCACCTGACCTACATGTCTTTGGACTGTGGGAGGAAACCGGAGCCCCCGGAGGAAACCCGCACAGACACGGGGACAACATGCAAACTCCACACAGAGGACGACCCGGGACGACCCCCAAGGTTGGACTACCCCGGGGCTCGAACCCAGCACCTTCTCGCTGTGGAGCGACCGCGCTAACCACTGCGCCACCGTGCCGCCCCTAACCACAACATTTATCAGCTCGCAAAAACAGAAGGCTTTTAAAACCTTCCTTCTTAAAAGGGCATTTTCTGAATTTTGTGTTTGCTTTGTGTGTTTATGCATTTTCGTATTCGGTTTGTTTTGTGCGCCCGGAGCACTCCGCAGCACTTTGAGATGTGCTTTAATAGAAAGCAAAAAATTTTTTTTATTCCAATCTATTTTGAAAAAAAAAATCAGCCGGAGAAACAAGTGCCGAGTTAATGCACTCGACTATAAACAAGCGGCGAGATAATGTTGTTTTTACGAGCGCATCTCAGACGGGGGAGAAGAAAACGGCGCTGAATGGAGGATACTGTTCCCACGGAGAAATTACCACAGTGAACTCAGATAGGATACACGGTGCACACTAAGATACGTATACAGGAGGAGAACAAGGCAGGAAGGGAGGGGGCAGGTCTGAGGTCTGAGGCTGAGGGGTTTTTTTTTTGTGGGCCGGTACCTCCACAGCTATGCTAAAGTCCACCATGGACACGCTGGTGTTCCTGTGCCAGCACACGTGCACCGTGGTGTTACCACGATGAGGGGAGGGCCTCTCCAAGGAGGTGCGCGACGCCGTCATGTCGTCCTCAGACTCGGCCTCCACCGAGGAGTCCTCGGGGGATTCTGGGAAAGTCAGGAGGCTGTTACTGCTAGACAAACACTCAGGATGATGGGGGGGGGGGAGGGGGAGGGGTAAAAGCTGCTATAAAACACACAGTGTGAGGGTCAGTCACCATTCAGCCATGGATTCATCTACGGGCGACACTTTGACACAAGTGTGTTACATCTCAAATTGAGCCAAACTAGTCAAACGCCAATGCAGTGGCGAGTATTTACATAGGTACCGTATTCAGAACTGCAGCTATAAAACTCAAAACATTCAATTTTTATGTTACCATCTAATCACTGGTGTGCATGTGTGGGTGGATGGGCAGCAATAATCATTTTTGTCTCTATGCAGATGATGTGGCTTTTTGCATGCTGCACTGTGACAGTATAAACTCATCATATGTGTGCTTTAACTTACTGTTGTCGGCCACATCACTGGCCAACAGGTCTGATGAAAGCCCGTTGGTGGTTTCCGCCATGTCAATTGCCATTTTAATGTCCTCCATCCACTTCTCCATGTCTGACGGAGAGCTAAAGACGGACAGATACACACACACACACACACACACACAAAATACCTTCTCAGCTCAGACACATAGGTCATGTAGCGAATTCAGGGGGCAGCCCGGGAGCCACCGCAGCTGGGACCCGAACCCGGGTCTCCCGCACCATAGGGAACTACGTTAACCAGTCCACTAAAGGGTCCAGCCCGTTAGCCAAGGGCTAGCGAGTCTAGTTATCCGTGGTCGTTGCAGTCACTTCTTTCCAAGAAGCTCGACCAGAAATTGTGTGTTTATAACAAGAGGAGACCATATGTCACCCATACTGTCTCACCCCTACCGTCTCACCCATACTGTCTCACCCATACCATCTCACTCATACTGTCTCACCCATATTGTCTCACCCATACCATCTCACCCATACCATCTCACCCATACTGTCTCACCCATACTGTCTCACCCATATTGTCTCACCCATACCATCTCACCCATATTGTCTCACCCATACCATCTCACCCATACCGTCTCACCCATACTGTCTCACCCCTACTGTCTCACCCCTACTGTCTCACCCCTACTGTCTCACCCATACCGTCTCACCCATATTGTCTCACCCATACTGTCTCACCCATACCATCTCACCCCTACTGTCTCGGACAAATATCTACACGCAATCATTCCTTCAACAATACCACACTGTCTCCATATCTGGCCCCTCACCACAAAGGAGACCATTGAACCCAGAGCAAGACTCTACAATAAAATGTATTATCAGAGCCACGGCGACCTTCCCCCTCTGGACTCACCACTGCAATGCACTTCCACATTGTAACCCCCTGACTTTCCAGAACCACGCGGATTAAACTTTACTTTCAGTTCCAAAACAATAACTACAACAATTACTGCTCCACTACCGAGACACGGCACAAGACAAGAACACATCCCTGTGGTCAGAGACCACTTTTTCACACGTACACTAAAATCTGGAACGAGATCCCATATTACAGTAGAGCAAGAACCTCTATTATACACATTAGCGCGGGAGGAGGGGCTGGAGCTCCCCCTAGCGGCGGCAGGTGGCTGTGCAACATCTTAGACCCGACAGCACGCCTAACTTTTCCTAACGTACATCCATCCATTCCATCCTTTATCCGAACCGCTTATCCTGCTCTCCGGGCCGCGGGGACGCTGACCTACGTGTCTTTGGACTGCGGGAGGAAACCGGAGCACTCGGAGGAAACCCACGCAGACACGGGGAGAACACGCGAACTCCACACAGAGGACGACCCGGGACGACCCACCAAGGTTGGACTACCCCGGGGCTCGAACCCAGGGCCTTCTTAATGTGAGGCGACCGCGCTGACCACTGCGCCACGGAGCCGCCCGGGACCGTTAATGTTAGATTTAAAATTGTGTTTTAATGATGTGGTGTTCACGTTGTGGTTATTCTAGTGTTGTTGTTGTGGTGGGGTTCGACTCAGACTAAGTAGGGGACCGTTTACTGACTAACTGACTGTAGGACCGTGACTGAGACTGATGTTGTCACTTGGGACATGGGGGAGGGGGAGGGGGAGTAGTTACGTTGCTGTCAGTTCTGGTCCGTTCTGGCCGGTGTGAAGAAAACAGCATCCCGGGGTCGTGTGGTGTATGGGGGCACGGCAGGTGCGATTAAAAAGACATCCCCGCCTCTCGACTCATTCTTTCACGCCGGCTCACCACAATACCGCAGCGAATTCGGTGGGTAGCCCGGGAACCGCCGCAGCCGGGACGCGAACCCGGGTCTCCTGCACCGCGGGTGAGAACGTTAACCAGTCGATTAAAGGGTCCGACCCGTTAACCGAGGGCTAGCGAGTCTAGTTACCCGTGGTCGTTACACTACCCCCCCCTTCGAGATGAATGTCCCTGCACTTCAGCATACCAGCTCCCTCACGCCTCTGGGCTCCCAGCTGCAGCTGTTCCTGGGCTGCCCCCTTAATTCGCTCCACTGGCGTCAGAAGTGGGATGGTGAGACTGTGAGGCCATCGGAAGCGAAGGAGGGGGGTAGTGCAACGACCACGGATAACTAGACTCGCTAGCCTCTGGCTAACGGGCCCTTTAGTCGACTGGTTAACGTAGTCGCCCGTGGTGCGGGGGACCCGGGTTCCCGTCCCGGCTGCGACGGTTCCTGGACCGACCCCCGAATTCGCTCCAATACGTTTCATTTGAGTTGGCAGCCGCCCCTACTTAAAACATCCTCCTGCGTGGCTGGTTACACACTCCAAACATGCAGCTCATGGAAGGACACGTCTGCAACCACTGACTCAACTCACACACAGGGGTTTGATCCCTATAACTGCTAATATGTGTCCATTTGTACCGCCAAAGTGTCCTTGAGCAACACACTGGGACCCTACCGGCCCCCCGGTTAGTCCCACCGAACGAGAGAAAGAGCTGAATTCCTGTAGCGCAACGCAAAATGTTCACAGCCAGGCTGCGTGTGAGTAATGGACACGCCTTTGTTATCCTACCAACATCTTCTTGTTGACTCTGCCTGAGAAGACAAAGTGTGTCTAATTATTTACAGATTGCTGTACAACACTAGGACGGAAAACCCCCCCATTATTTTCATTACTGATTAATCTCTATTGATTATTTTTTGATTGCTCCATTCATTGTTTAGTCCCTAAAATGTCAAAAACAGTAGGAGATCCATCCATCCATTATCCCAACCGCTTATCCTGCTCTCAGGGTCATGGGGATGCTGGAGCCTATCCCAGCAGCCATTGGGCAGCAGGCGGGGAGACACCCTGGACAGGCCGCCAGGCCATCACACAGGGCCCACACACAAACACACACACACATTCACACCTAGGGACAATTTAGTACGGCCGATTCACCTGACCTACATGTCTTTGGACTGTGGGAGGAAACCGGAGCCCCCGGAGGAAACCCACGCAGACACGGGGAGAACATGCAAACTCCACACAGAGGACGACCCGGGACGACCCCCAAGGTTGGACTACCCCGGGGCTCGAACCCAGGACCTTCTTACTGTGAGGTGACCGCGCTAACCATAACAGATGTACATCACAAATTTCCAGCGCCAAAAACAATTGGCCAGAAATGGTTTGAGCAGCAGCAAAAAAACAAACAAACATCGATTTTAAAACCACATGATTCAGTGAATGCAAACAAGTCATAGCATCTGGGAATCTATACCCAACATAGGTTTGATATTTCCACTCGATGAATAACTAAAACGAAATTAGAATCGATTGATTTTCTATCTATCGACTGAACTGATTGTTTCAGCACTGACCCACAACCACGGGAAAAGAAACACACGGTGGGCTAGGGAACGAGGAGTGGAAATTGGATCTGGATATAATACACGCCGTGTCGGTGCTCTGCCCTACCTCGCCGCCACCACCACCGACTGCCGCTGGCCGACCAGCGTGAAGGCGTGAGGCACGCCCCATTCGTCCTCGCTCTCCCTGATCTGAAAGGAGACGGAGACACAGAAAACCCATCAGACAGCAGCGGTATCTGGAACAGCACAGACCGAAATAGATAAAAACTGGGGGGTGGGTGGGGCGATAATGAGACGTGAGGGAGATGGAGTTGTACAGTGCGGCTGCATGCTAAGCGGGTATGTGTGGGGGGGGGGGTGGCGAGAGAGATAGAGCATGGCGGTTCTGCAGCTCTGTGGCAGTGAGTGGTGACACCCGCGCTCATGCTCAGGGGTGGGGGTGGGGGTGGGTTGGGGGGCTGCATCACTTACTGTCATGCCGTGGAGTGGCAGCTGCCCGTGCACTTTAAATTGATTGGTCGCCGTCATCCCTCGGCTCGTATACAAAATAACATCGTTGAACTGTCACCAGAGAGAGATGGGCAGGGAGAATGAAGTAGTGCGAGAGAGAGAGAGAGAGAGAGAGAGAGAGAGAGAGAGAGGGAGAGAGAGAGAGAGAGAGAGAGAGAGAGAGAGAGAGACACACACAATGCCTGATGTGACACCACACCGACATTAATGAAACTCCCAGATGTCTTTGTTCAATGACAATGAAACCACAGACCTAAAAGTCAGGAAATTTCTAGAAGCATAGCCACTAGCATTTACAGACAAATCTGAGATTAAACAAAACTAGGTTACTCAAAGAAGAAGAAAAAAATCGAATAACCCCCACACTTAATTTTGCAAAGACTGTGCTGTAATACCCCTTCTAGCCCGTAGGGGGTGCAGGCCCTTCAGATAGAGGAGTACACTATGAGTTCCATCCGTTTGAGCAAGTTGTTTTCGGAAAGAAGTGCATCATGACTACATGATGATTTTTTCCACTGATGAGATCATCACAGCTTTGAATAATTAGATGAGCTTGATATGACCCGATCTTGAAAAGAGAACGTTACCAGGAAAAACATGCGTTGCTGGAGACCTTTTCCAGACAGCTTGCTGAGGCAGCCTAGCCTGATGAACTCCTGCGGGAGACAAAGAAACACTGTTTATTGAGCATTAAGCGCCGAGCGCTAAGCGGAGGGGAGTGGGCTGGCGATAAAAGTTAATAATAGGGCAGGTCCAAACGGAACCGCTGACCTTACAGAAGAGAACACGAGGGACGCGGCACAAGTCTGGCTTCCCTGAACTTACCCGCCCAGGAATGACAAGATTGTCGATGCCAATCAAATCTTTCTTAAGCTCCAGAAGCTTCTGGAAGTTCTCCATCTTAATCATGCTTCCCTGGAGTTGCTCCACCACCTCAGACACGTCTGCCAGAGCGGCTAGAGACCAGACCAGAGGGAAAAACCATTAGAAATCACATGACAATGGATGTTGTTCCACCGCAGCGAGACTCGTGATACCAGACAATCGCAGATCTCCATCTACCAATCCAGTTAACCACCTAGTTAACAATCTAGTTAGCCACTAATCTAGTTGAGCGAAGCGTTTGCAGGCTGACTTCCGAGTCCACACCACACCGGGACGCGTACATGTGCCTTTTCTGAACCCTGGTGTAAAGTGAGTGGACAGAGCACCTCTGCAGTCCCTGAAGTCCACGTGAGTCGGTGGGTAGTGTTTACACAGGCGCCCCAGGATCTGCTTGTAGTGCATGAGGCGGTGCAGGGGCCTCAGGATGAAGACGTTGAGGGGGACGTAGCAGACCTTTTGCAGCTCAAAGTCCCTGCAGAGACCCTCCAACCGGCGAGACGTCCTGCACGCCTTCTCCAGCTCCACCAGGGCCTCCGACTGCTTCTGGAGATTTGCCGTCAGGGGCTGCGGACAGAGTCAAGACTGGGCTGGTCACCACGGGGCACACAAACTAATTCATCACACACGTTAGATGTGGTGGGGAGAAAAATCGATTCAGTACAAGTGACACTAAGCCGCAACGAATTTAACATCACAGTATTTCCCGTGATGCAACACTGCAGCACAACGAACAGCGCGCCGTGAAGAGGGTCGGCATAATGACTTACACGTCTGAATGTCAGAATTTGAATTGCACGCTCATGTTTTAATCTTCTGTAACACACAGGACTTAAAATAAATGCATTCTGCTGTATATTATTGGCGGTTTCCCGTTTTACTGTCGATAAGACGCGAACAATATAAATAAATAACACCACGATAGTTGAAAAATTGCAGTATGTATTGGATCAGTGTGAAAAGACTGTTGCAATATCAAATAATACATATATAATATAAACACAGGAGTTATGAGTACAAGCACACATACACAAGCACACACTTGTGTCAGTGTATTGTCATCTCGCCGTTCTGTGTATGTGGTGTGTATGTGTGTACATGCATCCGCTGTATGTGAGGCTCTGCGCAAAAGGTGAAACCAAATATCCTCTCGTAGAACAATAAAGTATCTATCTATCTATCTATCTATCTATCTATCTATCTATCTATCTATCTATCTATCTATCTATCTATCTATCTGTCTTTCTGTCTTTCTATCTATCTATCTATCTGTCTATCTGTCTGTCTGTCTGTCTGTCTGTCTGTCTGTCTATCTATCTATCTATCTATCTATCTATCTATCTATCTATCTATCTATCTATCTATCTATCTATCTATCTGTCCGTCTGTCTGTCTGTCTGTCTGTCTATCTATCTATCTATCTATCTGTCTGTCTATGTATCTATCTATCTATCTATCTGTCTGTCTGTCTGTCTGTCTGTCTGTCTATCTATCTGTCTATCTGTCTGTCTGTCTGTCTGTCTGTCTGTCTGTCTGTCTGTCTATCTATCTATCTATCTATCTATCTATCTATCTATCTATCTATCTGTCTATCTATCTATCTATCTATCTATCTATCTATCTATCTATCTATCTGTCTATCTAATGCCCCTTTTCCACTACATGGTACCGGCTCGACTCGACTCGCTTCTGTGTCGTTTTCCATTACCATGACAGCACCCCCTCAGTGTAGCTGGTCGTCATAGTGACGCCTGGTTAAACCGCTGTGATGTCCTCTTCAACGCGACCATTGTAAGAACAAACAAGAACAATGGCGGACATGGAGGGGACACCGTACTTAATTCTTCGGCTCTCCGTTTTTCCCCAATTTCAAAATGTACTTTTAAGACAACTCCGCTTTGACCGCTTCGACGTTTAAAAATGCCGGGTGACCAACACACAGGTCGCTGGTTCAAATCTCCGTGTTACCTCCGGCTTGGTCGGGTGGGGAGTCGGATGTGAGTATGTGTCCTGTTCGCTGCACTAGCGCCTCCTCTGGTCGGTCAGGGCGCCTGTTAAGGGGGGAGGGGGAACTGGGGGGGAGTAGCGTGATCCTCCCACGCGCTACGTCCCCCTGGTGAAACTCGTCACTGTGAGGTGAAAAGAAGCGGCTGGCGACTCCACATGTATGGGAGGAGGCATGTGGTCGTCCGCAGCCCTCCCCGGATCGGTAGCGACCGGGACGGCTCGGAAGAGTGGGGTAATAGGCCGGATACAATAGGAAGAGGGAAAAAAAAGGGGGGGGGGATGCCGGGTGATATCCCATGCGTGCATTGATGATGCAGTCACGCATTTCTCTGACCAGTCAGAGGCCTGCATTGATTTTGGGACCCGCTCCAGTTTTTTTGGAACCAGAAAAGTGGTAACAGTTACCAAAATGCTGGTTCTTTCCAGTAATGGAAAACGAAAAAAGGGTGAGTCGAGGCGAGGCGAGCTGGTACCGTGTAGTGGAAAAGGGGCATTATAATAGTGTTTCGCATACAGCTGTATACGTGATATGCGAGGGTGTGCCTCACCTTCAAGCTCTGAAGGTTCTTCAGCATGACATCACCAATGCGCTGGTAGTCTCCTTTGATATGAGCATTGGAGCGTCCCTCCCTAAAAAAGAAGAAAGACGAACATCAGCAGTTCTTATCTCCAAAAGTTTACAGAGCTATTGTGCGCAGTGAAGTCCTCTACCGGGGGATGATGAAGCAGTTTACGGTCATTGGGAATTCAGGGAGGCGTCTGTGATTGCACAAGAAAAATGCCAATGAAGTTAGCAAGAATTCTTTGTAATTTTGTGTTTCGTTGTCGTCCAGCAGCTCAACCAGCAGGGGTCTCCCCTGAGCTCGATTTGCCCCATCCAGATGCAAGACCACGCAAGCTGCCATCCATCATCTGATTTCAACCACAACGTTAAATCAATCAATAGTTGGACAGCAGCTTAGAAGAAGACATTCCAGTGATGATTTACAATTTATATATATAAAAAAAAAATCATTTCATCCTCGTCCACCGCAGGGAGCTCTTTAATCTAGGTCGGCAGGGTTCAAGTCCCCACTGGGATACTTGAATATTCAAAGCACCTGAAGACATGGAGCTGCAGACCACGTCCGCTCATTTGCCTCCGCTCATTATCAGCATCACAAGTTGGCTGGAATGTCAGTCTCGGTTTCGACTCTGACAACGTCAGCGTGGCTCGCCGAGATGGATGTTGAAATCAGAATATGTCTGCGGTTACGGCCGACACAGCCTGACAGCTCGCCACACTGCGTGCATGTGTGTGTGTGTGTGTGTTAAAGCACAACATCATTAAGACGATCAGACGGCAGAAGCCCACAGGCAAGAAAAGGCAGGCCTTTATGCAGCATGGCCGTTACCATGGAAACCACAGCTCCTTAGGTCATGTTGGGGGGTGGTGGTGAAGGGGGGGGGCTGTCATATGAGCCCTATCAAACCGAAAGCAAACAGAGCTAATTATAAAAAAAAAAAGGCCGTGACTCGAGATCAATAGCTCCAAATTCGAACGGCGTACAGTGCCGCCGCTGGCGTCCCGAAGCCCCTTGGGGCTTTTCCGGCACGGCCCCCCCCCCGTCAGCGGTGACATTTAGAGCGCCGCGCGGTGCGGCGTCTCCACGGCCACGCGGTACGGCGTCTCACCATATAGCCAGCCTTTGCTCCACTTCCCTGAGGAACCCCGTGTGGAACTTGTGCAGAGGCTCGAAGTTGGAGAAGATGGCGTTCTTCAGAGACTCCGGCGTGGCCTCGTCCTTGCCCACGGCACCCTGGAAAGACTGACATCACACACACACACACACACACACACACACACACACACACACGGAAACAGTTTAGAATTAAAGCGTTTAAAAGTGGCAATAACCAGAGATTTGTGTCGACTACAAGAATTCCTGTTTGGGTTGGGCTGACGAGGGAACCGGTCCTCCACACATGGTACTCTCCTATGACGCTGGACGGCTTTCCCTGGTACCGTGAACATCGGCATACACAAGAAACCAGTGAACCCACGCTTCTCCTGCATGCCAGGTGGAGACAGACTCTTGAGCATTTCCACTGAGAACAGCTGGGGGAAACTACGGCACCCCCGTCACAGCGCCCAGGACTTTCCACCGACGCACAGGCGCGCTTACTCCATCACGCCCGGAAAGGCGGCCGTGAGACGAAGCCCATTTTGAATTTAAAGGTCAAGCGGCATCAAAAGCTGACGTGGCCTCAGCGGTCGGAGCAGCGGCGGATTTACATTCCGACATCGCCAGATAACTTCAGCCTCGATTTGCGGTCTCGAGCTCTGGGAAGAGCTCGACGGCGTCGACCTGGACTGTCCCGGATCATAGGAACAGCTGGGATCGATGGGCGTTTTATGGTAGGTGTTGTTTTTTTTTTTTTTAAGGACACCTCCCAAACACCCGTGTCTGCGTGTTCCCGGTCGCACCTCGGCCTCAGAGTTTCTCTTAAATCCTCTGACGACCAAAAAGGGGCTGAGCGGAGGAATCGATAGCCCGTCATTCCCCCCGACCCCCCCTTGGGGAACACATCATCAAAGCTACCCTCCTCACGAACAGAGACGCTGTGTGTCCTGGGTTTGTGGCGGGCAGATAGAGACGGGCTTTATTTGGCCGTAGTGGGCCGGGGGGGGGGGTGGGGGGGGTATTGAAGGAAACCCAGTGCCACTAGAGAGGCTTGGGAAGAGGAGCAGAGGGCAACAGCTGTGCGTCGGATGAGTCCCCCCCCCCCACCCCCACAGCAGCAACACCAATCAGCGGGTGGGAAAGGAGAGAGACGGTGATAGAGAGACAGAGAGAGAGAGAGCAATAGAGAGAGAGAGTGCGATAGAGAGAGAGAGCGAGATAGAGAGAGAGAGAGAGAGAGAGAGAGAGAGAGAGAGAGAGACAGCAATAGAGAGTGCGATAGAGAGAGAGAGTGCGATAGAGAGAGAGAGTGCGATAGAGAGAGAGAGAGAGATAGAGACAGAGAGAGAGAGCAATAGAGAGTGCGATAGAGAGAGAGAGCGAGATAGAGAGAGAGAGAGAGAGAGACAGAGAGAGACAGCAATAGAGAGTGCGATAGAGAGAGAGAGTGCGATAGAGAGAGAGAGAGAGATAGAGACAGAGAGAGAGAGCAATAGAGAGTGCGATAGAGAGAGAGTGCGATAGAGAGAGAGAGCAATAGAGAAAGAGAGTGCGATAGAGAGAGAGAGAGAGAGAGAGAGAGCAATAGAGAGAGTGCAATAGAGAGAGAGTGCGATAGAGAGAGAGCAATAGAGAGAGTGCGATAGAGAGAGAGTGCGATAGAGAGAGAGTGCGATAGAGAGAGAGAGTGCAATAGAGAGAGAGAGTGCGATAGAGAGAGAGAGCGAGATAGAGAGAGAGAGAGAGAGAGCGAGAGAGAGTGCGATAGAGAAAGAGAGCGAGATAGAGAGAGAGAGAGAGAGAGAGAGAGAGAGAGAGAGAGAGAGCAATAGAGAGTGCGATAGAGAGAGAGTGCGATAGAGAGAGAGAGCAATAGAGAGTGCGATAGAGAGAGAGTGCGATAGAGAGAGAGAGCAATAGAGAGAGTGCGATAGAGAGAGAGAGCAATAGAGAGAGTGCGATAGAGTGCGATAGAGAGAGAGAGCGAGATAGAGAGAGAGAGAGTGCGATAGAGAGAGAGAGCAATAGAGAGAGTGCGATAGAGAGTGCGATAGAGAGAGAGAGCGAGATAGAGAGAGAGAGAGAGAGAGAGAGAGAGAGAGAGAGAGAGAGAGAGAGAGAGAGAGAGAGCAATAGAGAGAGTGCGATAGAGAGAGTGCGATAGAGAGAGAGAGCAATAGAGAGAGTGCGATAGAGAGAGAGCAATAGAGAGAGTGCGATAGAGAGACAGAGAGAGATAGAGACAAAGAGAGCAATAGAGAGAGTGCGATAGAGAGAGAGCAATAGAGAGAGTGCGATAGAGAGACAGAGAGAGATAGAGACAAAGAGAGCAATAGAGAGAGTGCGATAGAGAGAGAGAGTGCAAGAGAGCGAGATAGAGAGCGAGATAGAGAGCGAGAGAGACAGAGAGCGAGAGAGAAAGATGTTAAGTGCAAAAGGGAGAGAGATGCTTACACACCGAGGCCAAAAAAGAAAGGCAGGAGAGACCAGCCAACCCAAATATTTATGAGATGTGTGGAAGGCTTCTCCGAACACTCGAGGACACAAAAAGCTGCAGCCCCCTCCTCCACATTAAGCCAACTAAAAATGTCTCCATGTGTTCATGTGTGCAGACCCAGGGGACACCTGAAGACATATCAAGAAACTGAGACACTAAGAAGTAAGCTGCAAGGAAGAAGACGTCTCACACACACACACACACACACACACACACACACACACACACACACACACACACACACACACACACACACACACTGTGGTCTTCTTCTCAAAGACACATACACACAGTTTCAATTCAGTGTCGCAGGAGACAGATGAACAGATTTCAGCGTGGGTCTGGTGGAGGTGGTGGAGGTGGTGTTGGAGAAAAAAAAAACCCATGACTCTCATCTGCCAGCAGATCCTGGTGCGGCTGCCGGGCTCTCTCCCCCCCCCCCCCGTGTGTTTTGGCGAGCAGCTAGCGACGGAGCAGCCAGGCGGAATAATCAATGTTTTTCCCCCCGGAGGACAGCAAGGAAAACAAACATGAGCGCGGCATGTCGGCACAGCGCACCGGTCTTACCACTGTCACCACTTCCAGGTCCTTCACGTAGGTCCTCTCCGTGGTCAGCAGCTCCTTGGCTATGAAGTAGGCTCGGTCTGTCGGGAACCTCTGTAAATACCACAGCAGAAGAAGAGACTGAGCAAGGACGACCTGGCGTCCACCGGGCTCTACGGTACGGCCGGCTGCTGCCCGCCGCTTTGGCAACGGCATTATCTACCAGGTAGCTCCTGTCTTGTAGCAGATTTAGCAGACGGTGCCCGGCTGGCGTCCCGGAGGAGCATTATTCAGGGCAGGTATTCCAGGTCCTGGGCTATTTTAAGCCTAGTGTGACTCTGAAGCAAGCACTCACAGGACTCTGGAACCCATATAACCAAGTATTGTGTCTGTGTGGTTTTTTTTTTTTGTTGTTGGTGTTGTTGGATTTTTCTCTACGTTTTTCTCCCCAGTTGTACTTGGCCAATTGTCCGACTCCTCCGAGCCGTCCCGGTCGCTGCTCCACCCCCTCTGCCGATCCGGGGAGGGCTGCAGACTACCACACGCCTCCTCCGATACACGTGGAGTCGCCAGCCGCTTCTTTTCACCTGACAGTGAGGCGTTCCACCAGGGGGACGTAGCGCGTGGGAGGATCACGCTACACCCCCCCCCCCCCCGAACAGGCGCCCCGACCGACCAGAAGAGGCGCTAGTGCAGCGACCAGGACGCATATCCACATCCGGCTTCCTACCTGCAGACACGGCCAATTGTGTCTGGAGGGACGCCAGAACCAAGCCGGAGGTAACACAGGGATTTGAACCGCCGATCCCTTCGTTGGTAGGCGACGGAATGGACCGCCACGCCACCGGGACGCCCTTATGTGTGTTTTTTGATTTTTTTTTTTTTTCAGATGTGCAACTTCATGAACCTGGCTTCTAAGTCACTCACTCACTCAGATACTGAGGTTTAGTCTCACGTTGAGCAGTATCATCTGCATAGATTGGGGGTGAGGGGGGGGGGGGGCAATCATTCCAAAGATGTGTGAAAGTGCATGTAAAATCATGCGCTGTTGTAAGATGTTAAAAGATTTGTTTTCTTTTAGTCAATATTATGAGCCCTCGTTGATGAGAAAATTGGCTAATTAGCAATATTAGCTCGTTTTTATCTAATTAGCTATATTAGCTATATTAGCTAATTAGATAAAAAATTATATTTTCATCTGCAACCCCACTGCTACTCTCTCTTAGCCCCTCCCTCGCATTCTATCAGTTGGTATTGCCCATGATGTTTCAGTCAAGGTAGATTTCACAGAAACCTCGTCAACAGAGATGCACGTAAGACGTGCACTGGCACCTTTAATGTGCTCAATGAAGCCAATCTTGATAAGATGTGTATTTAAATTTAGTATTTAAATATTTCAGATGGGTCAGTTTACTTTTCTGCGTTGCTAGTTAGCTAACTTTAGCTCGGCTGAACTGGTGCAGAAGCATCTATTCTGCAATGTCAGAGTTAAACATCCAGTCAGGAAATTAGGATAAGAATATGTAACGTCAGCAATGCCACTGAAAGTGTGCAGTCGACACGTATAAAGTGAAAAAAATGATCCTATAATGGTGTTCACAACAAAGTCACGACAGTTATGCTTTGCATCTATGACACAGTGAGTCCGTGGGGGAGGCCCTCGTTGGACCACAAACCTTCCTCCGAACCTCGTCTTCGTCATCCGTGCGGACGCTGCTGGCATCGTTGAGCAGGGGACTGGTGAGGGGGGAGGGCTGGCGGCCGTCCGGACTGTGACCGCACAGCTCCAGGGACTTCTGACCGTTGACCATGCCTTGGGAGTGGCTGGAGGACGCGGAGAGGTGAGGGCTGCTGGCCATCACTCCTGCAGCGTGAGGGATTGGGGGGGGGGGGGGGGAGCGAAAAGCAGAACGTTAGAGCCAAGTATGTGGCAAAAAAAATCATAACAGCCTATAACATTCCCGCCTAACTTGATTAAAGAGCCACACTGTCGACTCGTTCCGTATCAGGATGTGTTCCGAGGTCACTCTTGACCTGACCGTCTCAGCTTTCTGGAGCTTGGTCTGTTATCCTATGTGTCATCTCAGCGGGCGAAAATAAACCACAGGGTGTATTTGGCGAAGCTCTTTCGCCTCAATCTGCAGCATACTTGAGCCACAGAAGTGGACAGTAATACATTCTAACAATGAGACTTGCCTGCAGCCAGTGAAAGTCAGTCATCATGACTAACGCCGCAGTCCAGACAGACCTGGCACTCTTCTCCGTGTGTCATGTCTGGGTTTCCAACATTAGGCCGGCTGATGCACACTCGGCGCTGTACTTTGCACTGATTGGACTGGCATTAAGTTCCGGAGAACTGGGCTCCACTGATGTCTGCACTGCACTTTGCACAGATCTTACTCACTCGCCATGTTGACCGAGCATACTTGCCCGCCGCGACTTGCTTGCTTGGCATAAACAAAACCATAGTTACACACAACCGGTGTGCTTCTGCCTATCATTTGGTCCGCACACCAGCACACCTCTGCTCAGAATTTGTTTTAGACACAAATACAGACACGACTGGTAAAAAAAAAAAAAAAAAAAGGAGTCTACAAACTACACAGCAAAGGGAAGGAAAGCCACAACAATTGCTCAAATATATATACGAGACACTTACAAATATCTGTGCATGACAAGCGCACACTGAGCAGACCCAATAACACTATATCTACCACACCACGGGATGTAAAGATGTAAAGACTTAACTCACACATGCAGGAGGTGGCCAGAGCTGGAGAACACGCACGCACTGGAATCACTCTGAATGACAACAGTGGCTGAAAAACGCACACAAACCTGACCCACATGACTGCTGCTGCTGCACCATTATACTGGATATTTAACACACGTGGATGGATTAGTGACTACACACAGAAGTCTAGCATCTGCAGCCATCACCAGACAAGGAGGTCAGGCGTCTCAAAAAGAAGATTCTGCAATCCCACTTGATGGAGGTCAGCTTTTATTGACGCTAGCATCAGACAACTGAACACAGGGTTAAAATGCATATTCTCCACAGGGAGGAGAGCGGAAACCGCATCAGAGCCCACAAAGTGCCAAGACGAGACAACGTGAGTGAGCGGATGATGAGACGCTGAGCAAGAGAACAGAGGAAAAAGAATTAGGAAATGTCTCCCGAAACGACGCCTTAATCCAGGCTTCGTCTCGCTCAGAACAGGAAATCCTCCTGAAAACGTGTTTTTTAGCATTGTGAACGTTGTTTTCCTGACGTTGCCATTTTATAAGACAGAGTTGAAGCACAGATAAGGTAAGCGAATACAAAGCCGTGCTTTTTTCATTTGTTCCAGCTCGATCCACACACCGTAAGAACCAAAACCTGCTGTATCGATGACCTCTTTTACTGTCATGTGAGTCAATGAAATTACAGTGACTCTTACTAAGTGTGTGTGTGTGTGTGTGTGTGTTGTCATGGTAAAGATGTAACTCACACATGCAGTAGGTGGCCAGAGCTGAGGAACATGCATGCACCGGAATCACACTCTGAATGACAACAGCGGCTGGAAAACACACACAGCCCTATAGACCCGTACGACTCCACTGTTGCACCATTACGCTGGATAATTAACACATGTGGATTAGTGATTAATGACTTAATCAAGAAGCTAATATTTGAGTTTTTTTTTTTTTTTTTAAGATATGTGCTACAGACCACCAATCCACATTTGTGGGAGACTTGTGCGCCCATGTGGTTTCACTTGCACTGCAGCAATCCAGTAAATCCTGTTAATGACACGTCTCGCTTTAGATTTCACAAACGGTTGATTGTCAGATTATATTCAGCCAATCCTGCAACCTTAAAGTCGGACCGGCGTCGGTAATCAGATTTGACGCTTCATGTCTAAAAACCTTGAACGTGGCATAATTAAACATTCAGTGACATTTTTTTTTTTATTATTTGAAAATGATCAATATTGTGTTTGTTATACCTTTGTCCAAAAATGGTCAACTGTCTGAATAACTGTGGGGGTGTGGTCTGGTCTTCGTTAATATTCATGAGATTACTTTTGAGTGACAGGTACAAGCAAGAGTTTGTGGTAAGGGTGGGTCGGGTTTCGTAATTTGCTGTTTTGATCTGATTGGTTGTATGCGAGTGTGTGATGACATCATGAGTCTCGGAGAAAGAGCTGAGAGAAACTGAACTAGGGGGCGCTCTCCTACACAGAGAACAATTCTAGCTTTAATACTAATATGTTATATTAATATTAATTAATTCATATTATTTATATTAATATTAACATTAATTTATATTCATTCATTTATATAAATTCATATTAATATTTTACACAAATATTTTTGGATAGACTCCAGTATCCCTGCAACCCTGAGAGCAGGATAAATGGTTTGGATGGATGGATGGATACTAATATGTTTTCACAAAAAAGAGAAAAATAAAAAAATTGTTTTAACTTCAGTCCATCTTTCAGTCCATCTTTAACAGTTCACTTGCACAAATCCATCACATTCTAAATATACTGTTAACTGAAACGACATAAGGAAGATTAATTATCGAAATACATGAATCATGTTTAATTACTATTCGGACACGCCGATTATACAACAGCCCCGTAGAATCTCACTACGGACACGTTGCATGACTCGGGTGCTAAAATTGTCCGAGAGCTGGAGAAGCCCCTGACAGTGACGGATGAGCTGAGAGACTTGGAGCTCGGAGGTTGTTGCCCTTAAAATGCCTTTCACCCGTATGCGCACAAAGAAAGCACAAACCGAATCCCGGCGCTACTTGCTTTGCCTATTCCCAAGCTGCCGCCACTGTTAATCTGACGTTTTATCTCCTGTGGTCTAGCCTGCTGTGTCTTCTGCCTATAACGGTACAGTTACCTGGATCACCGCAGTAAAAGGAACCCGGCTATGGCTCTTATTATGATTATTATTACTTGTTATGATCATCTTATTATGGCTTTTTTAATCTATTAAATCCTCGCCATTGAGAGTGCAAGAGCAACAGAACAGGAACAGGTGTATACAGGTGTGTATAGGTACAGGTGTACATGCAGTCAAAGCTACAAAACAGAGACAAGGTGAGACACTTCCATGCATAGGAAACTGTGCACACACACATATATTAGACAACGAATTAAAAGAAACAGAAACAGAAAATTGTGCAACACAGACCATCAGTTTCTTGCTTGCGTGACAGTGCAAAACACATAAACAGAAAGCGGAAGACAAACGGAGGGTAGCAGAGAACAAAAATAAAAGTGCAGTGCACAAAAAGGTTTTGTTGAGGAAGTTGCCAACTTTGCAGTTTTGGGGAAAATGACAGGCCAGCGGGATATTTTACGAACCCTAGCTGCTCGAGGGCAACGCTTCACGTTCCAACACTGAATTTATATTTAACGGAGATTTTCAGACGGATCAAGCGCAGGGGAGGACGTCGACCGAGGGCTTAAGAGGCCTATTATGAAGTGGAGCGGCGCGGCTACCTCAACAACCCATGTTTTGCTCCATCTGAATTTGTACTGCAGAGTACCACAACGAGGATAAAGTCACTGCGGCGCTCTGAGCCCGTTAGATAATACTCATCAAATTATGGCGAGGTAATAGAACGTCATGTTGTTTGTCTCGACTCGTCCCACCGTATTGTCTGTGTGGGCAATATAGGATTGCTCATCACCAAACAACCGAGGTCACGGTAAACACCGACGATTGGAATGCTAATCAGCGGCTCAGATTGGTATTTGCAGTGGATGGATTAGAAGCCGCTCTGGCATCGACACAACGAGATATCCCAGTGTCCTCGCTGAAGACACAGGCCATGTACTGTACAAACGGCACAAAAGCAAAGTGACAAAATGATTATTTCTATTAATACCTACAAATACACATATCGGGGGGGGGGGGGGGGGTCCGGGTGGCATGGCAGTCTATTCCGTTGCCTACCAATACGGGGATCGCCGGTTCGAATCCCCGTGTTACCTCCGGTTTGGTCGGGCGTCCCTACAGACACAACTGGCCGTGTCTGCGGGTGGGAAGCCGGATGTGGGTATGCGTCCTGGTCGCTGCACTAGCGCCTCCTCTGGTCGATCGGGGTGCCTGTTCGGGGGGAATAGCGTGATCCTCCCATGCGCTACGTCCCCCTGGTGAAACTCCTCACTGTCAGGTGAAAAGAAGCGGCTGGCGACTCCACATGTATGGGAGGAGGCATGCGGTAGTCTGCAGCCCTCCCCAGATCGGCAGAGGGGGCGGAGCAGCGACCGGGACGGCTCGGAAGGGTGGGGTAATTGGCCGGATACAACTGGGGAGGAAAAAAAGGGGGAGGGGGGGTCCAAAAAAATACGCATATCAGCGCAAGTGATATGAGAGACTGTGCAAATCTCATTTAGGACTTCACAGCACAAAATGCTCAGAAGAGTCGACACGAGTGTCTGACAAAGAAAACTATGACATTTCACCGGCTTCAACAAATCAACCGATACACGATAGAATGACAGTCTATTTATCAGTTAACGGACAAAGAAGTCGATTCTCCTAAAGGTGGGTAAAACCAAGGCATCGGTGACCCAGTAGCTCGACTCTCACATTCAACCGCTTTAACATTACAGTAGACCCCAGTATGAAACTGTGAACGCGATCGAGTCTTAAAACAAGAGTGCAAAGTTCCCTATTCATCATCCTCAAGTTTAAAGCTGACACAGGGCATTATAAACTTTCCAACCCTATCTACTAATTTTTCTAACAACTACATCCAGCTACAGTGTTACATCATCAATTGGCACTTAAAATTTCCTGTCAATGCATTAATATGAGGAAACTTAAAGGTGCAGCTACCTCAAGTGATGGGCAAAGTAGTCGTACACCACCCTCTATCCCCAAGTGATTGTTTTGCATTGCAAGGGTGCACTTCCTTGTATCAGACAGACTGAGGTCAGGTTCAGACAGTCATGGGGTATTGGAACCTAGATACCCCCTTCTTCAAAACAAATGCGAAATCAAGAACCTATGCCTTGGACCCGCTGGGTAATCCCTTCGATCCCAACACACCAGCGTCCACCCACAGCGGCAGCCCTGTCACTTCTCCTTTGGAGCGGGTGTGAAAGGCTTGGGGGGGGGGGGGGGGTCTAACAACTGAAAACCTGTCCCCCCTCTTCATCACTAAAGGCATGGCATCCATCCTCATCTGCCTCCTCGTCCAGCTGGAGGCTACCAAAGGAGAACTTGTTCCTGGGCATTGGAGAGGAGGAGTTGATGTCTGTTGGGTTACCGTACACCAACGGGTGGCTGCTGGGGCCACCCTTGGCGCTCTCCACCTCTGACTCACTGGACTCTGAACCGCTGGTGGTTAAACCATCATTCATCTGAACCGCTCCCACATGTGCCCCGCTGGCCTGCCCTAAGCGTTTTTGCCTTGGGCGGGACCTGGCCTGGCCGGGGGCAGAGAGGCCATTGGCCACCATGCGGCGCTCCAGAGCCGCCATGCGTTCAGCCCGTGATAAGACGGGGCGTGGCTCGTGAGCTGGCCTGGTCATCGCCTGGCTCAGGACATAGGGGTCCGCGTTGGAGCGGTTCTGCATACTGTGAAGTTTCTGTAAGTTAGGAGAGCGGCTTGGGACAGGGGAGTTGCTGGCGCCATGGGGGTGGCCCTCGTCACTGCAGGGCCCCCATGTGTTTACACCTCGGCCATCTGAGGGAGGGGAGGGGGAGCAGTGGCTATTCTGCTCAGCGTGGCTAAGGGGACCCGTTCGATGGATGGTCACGGCGGGGCCAACAGTGGAACTCTTTGGATCTATTGTGTGTTGGACTGTGAGGGGACTGCTGCAGCGCTGCTCTCGGCTACGCAAACTGTTTTCCAGTGTGGTACCGTGGATGGGACTTTGGTGGCCAGCTGATTCATTCAGCTCACCACTCATACTGACCAGGGGTTTAGGAGGTGAAGGGGACTCCCAGTACCTCACCCTACCCAAGAAGTGCTCCTGCTGAGACAGGAAAGCACCATTTATGCTTCCTGTCGCGGACCCACAGTGCAGCAGAGCCTGCTCACCGTAGCTGTGGTTGATTTGTGGTCTGCTAACTATGCCCCTGGTCATGTCGTATCCACTATCTATATCACTGCAGTCAATGTACGAGACGGAGGAGCTGCTGCCCGTAGCAGCCCAGGAAGCTGGACCTGTGCTTAGATGTTCTGGGTTGATCTGTCTGATCGGATCCCTGGCTTCCTCCAGACCAGGCCTGGCTCCGGGCCCCGATCTATCCTCACGGCCGTTTCTCTGGCTGGAAGGGCTGTCTCGTATCCGCAAGGCCGACGGGTCTTCAGCGCTAACCAACACAGACTCCTTCCAGTGACGCCGAGGGGGAGAGCCAACTCTGTCCCCGGGAACACAACTCTGAGAAGAGACAGATGATAGAGAGGCCAAAGTTGAAGGCTTTACATGTAATGGTTTTGCTTTCCCAATGCATAATGAAACCAATAAATATCAGCTGGGGGTTGTTGAGTGGTAATGGTTGAAATAAAGTCCCACCCATTCCCCATATTTATACATCTGACAACCACAATGTTTTTGTTGTTTGAAGGCCAGTGAGGCCTCATCCCCTGAAGACTTGGCTAAGACTTGTAAACTGCAGCGACTGCAGCATACAATGTCTACTGAAGGCTTCTGAAAATGCCAGATGTTAACAAATTTTATGGGTATCTGCTACATTGCTATTTCAATTTTATTGTCTCTTCTGTTTCTATTCACATCAGAGATGACAGATTAGCTCAGCGAGAAAAAAATGAAACCCTTTAAATTACTTAAAGAGCAAAGGGGACTCATTCAGGGAAGTCGCGATTGTGTTCAAGTCAGTTTTAAACCGTACAGGAGCCAAATACGTTCAACATAATCCTGCCAACTTAATGCCAACTGTGTGTAAATATAAATATAACATGCTTCTCATTGGATGGATGCAGCTCCTCAAAAAGACAGGGGTGGTCAGATAACCCTTTCCTGTTCCATTCACTTCAATTCAAACACATACACAGGGTGTGATCTGCATCTGTGCTGAAGATTTGTCTCGGTGCACCAATGCAGAGTTCAAGTCTGGGAAACTTAAATGACGAATCTGCAAGATGTAAACATGCTCAATGGATAGAGGTGTTCAATGTCACAGCCATCCTGATGCTGAACTTCAAGCATGGAGGAATCCATCATTCTCACGAGCTTGCAAAATCCAGCGCTTTATTATTTTAATTTCACAGATTACAAGATACGTTTCAAAAGAGAGGCAGCACGGTTTACCGTATTGCAGGAAACCGGAGTAGATAGTATATACATCCACAAATTACATCCATCCAGCCATCCATTATTCAAGCTGTTTATCCTAATTAGGGTCACGGGATGCTGGAGCCTATCCCAGCAGTCATTGGGCGGCAGGCAGGGAAATACCCTGAACATGCCGCCAGTCCACCCCAGGGCCAACACATTCACACCTAGGGACAATTTAAATTTAGTATGGTCGATTCACCTGACCTACATGTCTTTGGACTGGGGGAGGAAACTGGAGCACCCGGAGGAAACCCATGCAGACACGGGGAGAACATGCAAACTCCACACAGAAGACGACCTGGGATGACCTCCAAGGTTGGACAACCCCGGGGTTCGAACCCAGGACCTTCTTGCTGTGAGGCAACCGCGCTAACCACTGCGCCACCGTGCCACCCTTCCACAAATTACATTGTTATTTTATCGATATTTCAGCGTTAGCAGCTATATACTGTAGCTAGCTAGTTAGCTTTTAGCCTCTCACCCAGCATGATATCATATCCTGCTGCCCTCATATTCACTGCAGGGAACAAATGATTTCATTTGCATCATGGTAATTTGACTGCCTCTCAACACAATACACAATACTGCTTATGGTCTTTATGTGCTGAAGGATGGATTGAGACACTGACTTCAGTTGGCACTTCTTGGTGGCGTGGAGAAGGCATCGGAGACAGGCGGCTGTTGTGTTGGACTCGACTGTGTTTTCTGCGGGAGAGAATGAAACAGAGCCAACTTATATACTCCTTGCAGCCCTTAAGCATCACCGTCTGTGCAAGTAGAGCAAAATGTGACAAAATGGCCTGTGAACTTTACCTTTCGAAGGGGATCTTTTTAAATTCAGATTCCTTCACATAATCAATCACCTGCTTCTGAGTGCGGCCACTGTGGAGGCAAGCACAAGAGGAGAAGATAAAGGTTAGTGAACATGCAGCGGCACTGTACCAGACCGTGGTTTTTATGGGACAGGGAGTAATGAGATTCAGCAGTGGTTCTTCATCAAACTTGCTATCTGTCGCCTGTCCTGAGAGACAGGGACGTGCTCACGTGCTCCCTGGCGCAGCTCTCAGCTTCGTGTCTACCTGAATCTGAAGGAGGAGCCTCGTGAGAAGAGAACAGGCTTGGGTTTTGGCTTGGGCTCCTCAAAGAGGCGAAAGAAGGCGTGGTATTCGACACAGATCTTCCAGAAGACTTTACAGCAGTCCCTACTGCTCATCAGGAACTCCAGAGTGTCCTGATATGCACTCTGGTGTCAGAGGGAGACAGATATTTGAGTTTTATTTACAACTCATCAATGGGCTTTGTGTTTAAAAATGGGAATCAATCACAATTTTGAACATCATCTCTGTGTATATGTTGTTAGGGATAACACTACATTTCCAGCCATAATACCGAGCAAGTCTTCGGTGTATCTCTGAAACGTGGCCGAAATTGGGCAGAAAGCGTCCATCGGTGGGGGTGTCCGGGTAGCGTAGCGGTCTATTCCGTTGCCTACCAACACAGGGATTGCTGGTTCAAATCCCCATGTTACCTCTGGCTTGTGTGGTGGGGCGTCCCTATAGACACAATTGCCTCTATCTGTGGGTGGGAAGCGTGTGGGAATGTGTCCTGGTCGCTGCACTAGGGCCTCCTCCTCTGGTTGGTCGGGCCGCCTGTTTGGGGTGGGGGGAGGGGGAACTGGGGGGAATAGCGTGATCCTCCTATGCGCTACGTCCCCCTAGTGAAACTCCTCACTGTCAGGTGAAAAGAAGAAGCTGGCGACGCCACATGTATCGGAGGAGGCACGTGGTAGTCTGCAGCCCTCCCCGGATTGGCAGAGGGGGTGGAGCAACGACTGGGATGGCTCGGAAGAGTGTGGTAATTGGCCAGATACAATTGGGGGGAAATCCAAAAAAAAGGAAAGTGTCCATCAGTGATATCACTAGCGGACAATCCAAGAATATGAAAACTGTCCTCCTGGTTCGCCTATTGGCTGTATTGTATAAGAAAGTCCTATTCACATTTTATCATACAATTGGCAAACCAGGATGTAATGAAGTCACATTCACAGAATGTCCCCCAGTGATGTCATTGGTGGACAAATCCACACAATTTTGTTGCCGTTTCAGCGACACACACGGAGGACTGCTCAGTGTTATGGCTGCTAATGGAGTGTCATCCCTTCAACATATATACATAAAGATTGTGTTAAAAATTGTTATTGTTTCCCTGTAAGAGAAAAAGTATAGCCGAAGAGTAAGACTTACATTTAGATCTGGTCTCAGTTTTATGAGGAAGCGTTTTCTCTTGAAGCTCAGTTTCCGCACTTTAGACCAGTTGAAGGCATTGATCTTGGTGTATCCCTGCAGAGATGGAGAATCTAAATAAGCGACGCTAAACTTCAACCGACGCTAAAACACCGCACAATGTTCCCATATTCACAGTCAGATGTATCTATTGAGAACTAAGGAGCACTGGGGGATTTACAAATATTGTTACTACAAAACGGTTATTGCAATGAAACCAACTATTTTTATAACCATATCCAGGGCACACAGATACAAAACTGGCATATCTGAACAAGTCTGAGAGTCTTAAAATAACAGAAAGATCTTATCATCTCTTCAAGAATCGTCAAGAAAAATACTTATTACATCATGAAAACAGCATGTTTAGAATTGAATTAAAAAGGCTTTTTGTGGAGAACTGCTTTAAGTGGTTGTGTGTGATAAGTGTGTGATTAAACTTGAGAAGTTGTGCTTCAGGCGAGGCATAATGGCTTACAATCAATGCAGTTTAACTTGTTTCAGGATTTGTGGTCTTTCAGGTAAACAAGTGATTTTATCTTGTTTCAAGAAATCTTACCGAGTTGATGAAATCTTACGGCACGGACAGATTATTTTGTTTGCTTTGGAGATTTTCTTACTTGTAATGTACATGTTACGTTTTGTCTTCATTTTTAACATGGCATTTTTTAACCATCCACCACGAAGCATGTTCCACAACAAGTGCCAACCTACAAACTAGCAGCGCTCACCTGAAAGACCAGGACACCGGTGTGTGCCACAGCCAGACTGAGTCTGGTGCCCTCGCGGTCCTTAGCAGGGTGGAGACGAATCCCATACATCTCCAGCCTACGCGCCACCTCTAGTAACTGGTAGTCTGATTCTGCTGGAGTCTGACCACTGGCAACAGACAAGACAACACTCGGTGTACACTCTGATCAATGTCCATCTTATTGTCTAATTGTCTGTTTGATTTGAGAATGACGTGTGGAGGTAGAGGGAATCAAGATGCAGCTGAATAAAGGTGGTAGGGCATCCGGGTGGCGTAGCAGTCTAATCCATTGCCTACCAACACGGGGATCGCCGGTTCGAATCCCTGTGTTATCTCTGGCATGGAACCCTTACAACCCCAATTCAACAAGCCTTAATGATGCATTGTTCTTTTACCCTGGAAGGCACGCACATCTGACATTTATGAGCATCGTCTGAACACAACTAGCTCCCCTGACATGAGTTATTCTCAGTGACCTTACACTTCTGCCATTTTCTGTCAGAGAACCTTGGAGGAGGTCAACATTAAAGACCCCTACCAACGACAATAGAGTAATAAATGTTCTAAGGTAACTTTGGTACTTAAAAGATGATAAGATACAGGGTGTCTAGGTGGTGTGGCGATCTATTCCGTTGCCTACCAACACAGGGATCACTGGTTCAAATCCCCGTGTTACCTCCGGCTTGGTTGGGCATCCCTACAGACACAATTGGCCATGTCTGTGAGTGGGAAGCCAGATGTGGGCAGGTGTCCTGGTTGCTTAACTAGCGCCTCCTCTGGTCAGTTGGGGCACCTGTTCAGGGGGGAGGGGGAACTGGGGAGAATAGCGTGATCCTCCCACGCGCTACGTCCCCCTGGCGAAACTCCTCACTGTCAGGTGAAAAGAAGCAGCTGGTGACTCCACGTGTATGGAAGGAGGCATGTGGTAGTCTGCAGCCCTCCCCGGCTCAGCAGAGGGGGTGGAGCAGCGACCGGGACGGCTCGGAAGGGTGGGGTAATTGGCCAAGTACAATTGGGGGGAAAAACGCCAGAAAAAAAAGAAGAAAAGCGCTAATGACACCTCCGGGTTGAAGTACTTTGAATGGACTTGGTGCATACTGTAACGCAGACTATTCTTAGGAGTAATTTGGTACAAATCACTTCACTCCAAGCAAGTCATTCTACAGCGCATCTCGGCAAATAAGGTAAAGGACTGAGCCCCGGCAAAATCCATGTTTCCCATGAGCATCTGACACCAGAGAGAATAGTGGAGGGAAGGGGGGGGGGGTCAAAGACAAATAATAATTGACTTTTCTAATTCTTTATCAGTGGAAAAGCCTTTCCGTTTCCTGTATGGGGTGCTTAATTAGAGATTTAACTCTCAGCCTGGGACCACGCCAGACGAACTGTGGTTAAAGTTATCAGAATGAAAAGCAGGACAATTCAAAGAGGCCGGTCAGATCGACCGCAGCCCCTTTCTTGTTATAGCCGCCTGCTGTGCCCCCCCCCCCCAATCTTTAGTGTAGTCTGCTGGAGCGTGGGGGTTGAGACAGGGATTGGCTGTGTTTTGGCAAATGTTCAGAGGGCCTCAGATGAGGACACTCGGAGGGTGGAGGATGTTTGGAAAGGGATCTGGATGCGTTCCAATGACGAGCTCCTGAAAAGGTGCACCGTTTGCAAAACAGAGGTCCAATCCACTCGGAAAAGTACCAGGTAAAAGAGACTTGAGTTCAGGAACCCAATCCTTTTACACAAACCCAGCCATTAGACGCGAGAGAATAAATTCGGAAAATCCGGGGTCTTAACCTGCTAACCCAGGTGTCAGCAGCCGTGTGACTCATTTCTCCAGGATGGAGGGAGGTTTCACTACTTTTTTGGGGGGGGAGCAGTCCAGCCTTTTGTTGATTAAGTGGCATGCAGTGCCGCGTTGACCTCCAGGCAGAAGCCATAAAGCAGCGTACGGGGACTTGTTTCGCCTTGCCTAATTATGATAAAGTATTCCACGGGGCTTTCAGAGAAACAGCCGCTTCATTCAGAGGCTAGTTTCCTAAATGTTCCACCTGCATTATAAAATACCCCTTTAGGACAGGCGTACGGCCTGAAACAAGTCTCCCTTATTCAATGGTGAGGACAATAATTCATGTGCTAAGGGCCCAGCTTTAATGACCCCGTGTCAGTGTTAAAAACAAGTTCCGGGGCGTCTGGGTAGCGTGGCGGTCTATTCCGTTGCCTACCGACACAGGGATCGCCAGTTCGAATCCCCGTGTTACCTCTGACTTGGTCGGACGTCCCTACAGACACAATTGGCCGTGTCTGCGGGTGGGAAGACGGATGTGGGTATGTGTCCTGGTCGCTGCACTAGCGCCTCCTCTGGTCGGTTGGGGCGCCTGTTTGGGGGAGAGGGGGAATAGCGTGATCCTCCCACGCACTACGTCCCCCTGGTGAAACTCCTCACTGTCAGGTGAAAAGAAGCGGCTGGCGACTTCACATGTATCGGAAGAGGCATGTGGTAGTGTGCAGCCCTCCCCGGATCGGCAGAGGGGGTGGAGCGGCAACCAGAACGGCTCGGAAGAGTGAGGTAATTGGCCGGGTACAACTGGGGGAGAAATAGGGGGGACCCCCCCCCCCTAAAAAAAAAAGTTCTATTGGTCTCAAAGAACTCCTTATCTGGAATAATGCACGCACATTTAGAAACCAGCCGAAGCCCAGTAACTCACATATGCTTCGAGTGAAACTCCATGATCTTATCAATCAGGGCCATTTGATCTGGAATGTAGTTGTTGTTGAGGAGGTGTGACCGGCACTGGCTCTCCTCAAAGTCTCCAATCTCGGCTAAACATAGAAGACGAAGAACAGAATAAATACTGTGTTATTATCACGGTGGAAAAATAATACATCTTTCAGCGCTGCAGCTGCACTGCATGTTGGGTTGACAAATAAACGACACTTTTTGTATAACTATAAATAGCACTGTTGAGGAGGTTCCGCCAATCCCCATCGGAGCCAACGGTGCCTTTTGACGAATCCCTGCGCTAACAGATCAAGGCTGAGAACGGCGGAGTGATGAAAAGGCTTGGAGTATATCCTGGCAAAGTCACTGCTGTGTGCGGATGTTCTTGAAGTGGCTCTGCCAGGTTTCCTCCAGACTTCCAGCTGAAAGGTTTCCATGGCAACACATAGGTTCTTGATTCACAATGCTAAGCATGCACCACTTGACACTGCTTGATGATTCAGTTCTGCGTAAAAAAATATCATGCGTTGTCTAGACATTTTTTCCCTCCATCTAGCCCATCCATCCACCCACTGTCCGAACCGCTTATCCTGCTCTCAGGGTGGCGGGGATGCTGGAACCTATCCCAGCAGTCATTGGGCGGCAGGCGGGGAGACACCCTGGACAGGCCGCCAGGCCATCACACACACACACACACACACACACACACTTAGGGGCAATTTAGTACGGCCGATTCACCTGACCTACATGTCTTTGGACTGTGGGAGGAAACCGGAGCCCCCACACAGGGAGAACATGCAAACTCCACACAGAGGACGACCCCGGACAACCCCCAAGCGCAAAACCCAGAACCTTCTTGCTGTGAGGCGACCACACTAACCACTGAGCCACTGTGCCGCCCCTCCATCTAGTCTTTTGAGCTCAATGACCAAAAAAAAAAAAAACAGTCCCTGGACACTTACACTGGATAATATGGGAAACCATCAGGGCGGCGCTACTATCGTTGCAGGTCAGATGCCCACAGGCCAGGTCCTGTTTTATCTGAAGGGCAAACAGGTACCTGGATAAGACAGGAGAAAAAAAAACAGACAATGTGATTTAATAGGACTGGTATGGCAGCTCTTTCCGACACCACAGCAAGATCGGATGAACTTCTTGGATGAGGTCCCAGCTAGCCAACACTATACGCTGCATATTTCAGCAGGTACACCGAAGAGTGGCTCAGTATTCAACATTTTATGATGCGTTTTACACCGGCTGCATCCCATAGGCGAAGGAGAACGCTGCTGTCTGTATGCACATAATTGAATTCATTTGCATGGATGTTTAATCAGGAATCAGCAACACTTTATTTGTTGTTTCACCTCATGTACTTGCACATGAAGTGAAA
Organism: Lampris incognitus; assembly: GCF_029633865.1. Taxonomy (NCBI): domain Eukaryota; kingdom Metazoa; phylum Chordata; class Actinopteri; order Lampriformes; family Lampridae; genus Lampris; species Lampris incognitus. The sequence goes on from NC_079221.1 coordinate 6,576,493, forward strand.
CGAAATGCCGTTTCCTCAGCCCACAGCAGTGCAACACACATAAACACAGTTAAGAACTACAAGAACACACACATTCAAACTAACACATACTCTATCCAAACCAAACCGGGGGGGGGAAAAAAAATCACTGTCCAAGGGAACAAACGCCAGCCAGGATGACTGTTGGAACCGCCGGTCTGCATGGGCAGCCTTGCCTGCCCCGATTATGCATCCTGTCAGACCACCCCCCATGTTTCCTCCTCGGGCACAGCTCCAGACAGGGGCCGTGGTCCCTGTGGCAACCGGACGAAGCAGACCAAGCCCTCCAAGCTGATCCAGCACCAGCTCTCCCAGCCACACACCCTTGCCTTGACACACCTCCCAGCACTCCACACGACGACATCAAAAACTTAACGCCAGGTGAGGCCGCCGCCACACCGCCCTCAGTGTTATCGGTCTGCATGGGCTAGCAGTTAGCTTAGCCTGCCCTGCTTCCGCGTCCTGTCAGACCGCCCTCGGATTTACATCCTCGGGTGCAGCTCCGGGCAGGGCCGCGGTCCCTGGGCCCACAGCGCAGCAGACCAAGCTCTCGCAGCCGATCCAGCGCCAGCTCTCCCAGCCAACAAACGAAGACAAACATTTTGACGCAGACGTGGACAAAGACACTGCACCGACGGTAGTGGGTGAGGCTGCCGCAAATGTGACTTCACGCCGCCATCTTCCCACACCGGTACTGGGTGAGGCTGCTGCGAATGTGAATTCACGCCGCCATCTTCCTACACCGGTACTGGGTGAGGCTGCCGCGAATGTGAATTCGCGCCGCCATCTTCCCACACCGGTACTGGGTGAGGCCGCCGCGAATGTGAATTCGCGCCGCCATCTTCCCACACCGGTACTGGGTGAGGCCGCCGCGAATGTGAATTCGCGCCGCCATCTTCCTACACCGGTACTGAGTGAGGCCGCTGCGAATGTGAATTCGCGCCGCCATCTTCCTACACCGGTACTGAGTGAGGCCGCTGCGAATGTGAATTCGCGCCGCCATCTTCCCACACCGGTACTGGGTGAGGCCGCTGCGAATGTGAATCCGCGCCGCCATCTTCCCACACCGGTACTGAGTGAGGCCGCTGCGAATGTGAATTCGCGCCGCCATCTTCCCACACCGGTACTGGGTGAGGCCGCCGCGAATGTGAATTCGCGCCGCCATCTTCCTACACCGGTACTGGGTGAGGCTGCCGCGAATGTGACTTCACGCCGCCATCTTCCCACTAATGCCCACCAAGGGACTAGTGTAGAAATGAGCTTCGACTAAATACACATGTACAGACACTGTAAGTGGCCACCAGTTGTTAATGTTTTGCTTGTCCCTTACAAATAAACAAATACATGAAGAAAGAAAGAAGTCGGCTTAAATGTAAAAAATTCCGAGTCGTGAATCATTCCCCTGGCGAGACAACAGAAATCAGGCATTCATTAGAAAGGGAGTCCCCACCGGCCCAAGTGAGAAACATGGCGATCATGAGATGTAACGGACACGGCTCAGGGGGAATAAATCAGGGTGAAGGCTGGAGCATGTTTCATTTCTGCATTAGTGCAAACTGTCAGTCACATCGAAAGACATTTACATTTACAAATGTTCATGCGTAGCTCTTTCCCCGTTGACGGACGTGAATGCCGTTGAGCACTGTAATATTCTGAAAGTGTTTCCATGTACTGCACATGCCGGTGACATCACTATCAGGGGCAGTAAAACGGCATCAGTAAACACATGTAACACCGAAGGCCCAATTCTGTAGAATGGAATTAGCATGTGGGCATTGCGGTTTTGTGGGGTCTCACCTGGTCAGCTCCTCCAGGAGCTGGGCATGGTCAGGGGGGAAGAACTTCACCACAAACCTCAGGACCATGTGCTTCGGTCCTGTACGTGATGATGAGGGATGAGCGTCATCGTCAAATATGTATTGAGGAAAATAAATAAAAGTAGTATATCATGACATTGGCATCAACGAAGACATCTATTTTTTTTCTCTCCCCCTTTTCTCCCCAATTGTATCTGGCCAATTACCCCACTCTTCCGAGCCGTCCTGGTCGCTGCTCCACCCCCTCTGCCGATCCGGGGAGGGCTGCAGACTACCACATGCCTCCTCCCATACATGTGGAGTCACCAGCCGCTTCTTTTCACCTGACGGTGAAGAGTTTCACCAGGGGGACGTAGCGCGGGGGAGGATCACGCTATTCCCCCCAGTTCCCCCTCCCCCCTGAATAGGCGCCCCGACTGACCAGAGGAGGCGCTAGTGCAGTGACCAGGACACATACACACATCCGGCTTCCCACCCGCAGACACGGCCAATCGTGTCTGTAGGGACGCCCGACCAAGCCGGAGGTAACACGGGGATTCGAACCGGCGAGCCCCGTGTTGGTAGGCAACGGAATAGACCGCCACGCCACCCAAAGGCCAATAAAGACATCTCTGAATCTGTCCTATAGGCTCTCTCAGGTTGCACAAAACTTATATATATTCCATGTTACATTAAGTATCTCTGCAGTAACATTACTTTAAGTACTACTGACTAATTGAAAAATATTTAGAGAATAACGTCTTTATGAAGGAGGATTTGAGGGGACAACGAGCAGTACACTTACGTCTGAGCTGCTTAATAATGGGCTTGATGAGGTCTAACCAAACCTGTGGGAAGAAGTAACAGAATACCGGTGAGCTACTCAAAACACACAGATCAGAAATCGACACAGGGCCGTAAATGAGGAGGATCTGTCCAAAAACAATGCCTCCACCTTACTCACCATCATCTTGTGGTGATCCTGAAACTCCAGGCCGAAGTAGTCCCCCTCGATTAGGTTCATGTGGGCACACACCAGGTCAAACAGCACCTTGCCAGAGGCTCTTTGCTGTGAACAGTGGGGGGAACGGTGGTAAATCCAAACTGTGTGCATAACAGTACATCCGATCTCTTCCCAGTTATCAACCATTGTTTTTGGGTCGCTTTCTTGGCATCGTCACATCCGACAGGCTTCTAATTTAGAATAGGAACCGCCGAACATCAGGAAACCCTGACGACAGATGCAATACCTGTCAAAGAAGACCCTAAATAACAAAGTGGGTAATTGGTTTTCAGTTCTGTGAGAGTCAAACAAGGCTGCAGAGGCGTCGGGGTAGCATAGCGGCTATTCCTACCGACACGGGGATCGCCGATTCGAATCCCCGTACCTACAGACACAATTGGCCGTGTCTGCGGGTGGGAAGCCAGATGTGGGTGGTGTCCTGGTCGCTGCACTAGCGCCTCCTCTGGTTGGTCGGGGCGCCTGTTCGGGAGGGGGAACTGTGGGGAATAGCGTGATCCTCCCACGCGCTACGTCCTCCTGGTGAAACTCCTCACTGTCAGGTGAAAAGAAGCGGCTGACAACTCCACATGTATGGGAGGAGGCATGTGGTAGTCTGCAGCCCTCCCCGGATCGGCAGAGGGGGTGGAGCAGCGACCGGGACAGCTCGGAGATTGGGGTAATTGGCCAAGTACAACGCAGGAGAAAACGGGGGGGGGGGGGCTGCAATGGACTGTTGGTATCCCTGTTCGACTGAAGTCTACCACCCTGCTGGATCTTTCCATCGCACCTCTTTAAAGCTTCCATACACAAACAAGCCGCCCCAACCCTTCACCCCCTTGTAGCTGCAGAGGTATCAGGCGGGGTGGGTCCGTCCCCGTCACAGACGGATGGGTGACGGACCAGCAGCCCCGTTAAATTTTAAGTGCGCCTTAACTGACCTCTTTGCACAAAAACACCCGTTTCCACGGGGAACATCAGGCTGGGCAAGCACCGAGGAATTCCCCCCGCATAAGGCCACCACGTCCTGTTCAGAGGAAGAAACCCGTCAATTTATAGTCCGCCAAATGTCAGGGACCACTACGTTTCTGTGGTGGCCCCCTGACATCTTAAAAAGACGGACCCCATGGCGCAAAACTGGAGAATTTCAGCCTGGCTGCATTTTCGTCAGTCATCTGAATCACAGACCACCCTCCTCTATTCGTCCAACGGTGCGAGGCTCGGCCTCTAGGAGATCCAACTCGTGTTGCAGAGGGCGACAGCGACATTGTGCGCCTGTTTATTCTGAGACAGCAAAACTCTCAGTTCAACCAGTTTAGTGGGGAGGTTTAACACTTCCAAATGCCAAACAATGCCCCCCCCCCAGCCTTGCCTCCCCCCCCCCCACCTCTCCTTCCCGTGTTAGTCCATGCCGTCTATTTCTGGGCTGCCTTGTGCAGCACAGAGGGCAGCCTGCCACTGAGGACCAGCTGTTTCCCTTGTGGTGGGGGAGCTGAGGAGGGAGGCCACCGGCCAAAACAGAGCCTGGCCACACACACACACACATGCACACACACACACACACATGTACACACACACACACACACACAGTTCTGCAACCGGCAGGCTAACCGCCCCCGCAGGAGGAGGGAACACAATTTGGATGGATTCTTTCTTTCGTGTCTTGTATTTTCTGCACCTACCAAGACAAAATGTGCTCCGCGGAGTCTCTGGGGGAGACAACAGCAAGGGGAAGTCATAAAGGATAAGGAGCGTTTCTTTGCCTGGAGTCGAGAGCTTTCCCTTCAGCGTTGTCAGGCTCCAGTCGGTGTAAGGTGACGCGGGAACTGAGCCGACGGGGGGCCGATTAAAAGCCGCGCCGGACCTGATTAAAATGTAAACAGGACGGCAGCATACCCGACCGGGGGGACAGTTGCGATAACTCAGCCGTTAATGAAGCATGCGAGCCGTGGTGATTGACCGCGGACACCGAACGGGGACCCCGGACTACAACCCATCCACGACGGACCCTAAAATCCCGAGGAAACCGACGGGATGTGGCACAAGAAGAGCCGGCGCGCCGCGTATATCACGCCGGTGTTAAGTCTGCCAGATTAATATTGTTGTTTTTTTCTGATGAAATGCCCAAAGTGACCGTTAATGGGAGCCTCTCACACCGCCGGCGCCTCATCCCGCATTTGGGCTGAGTTAACTCGGGGTGGGGTTTGATTACCTTGCAAATCAACCAAACGAGAGAGGCACCAAACTGTTTGGTGGAAAAAAATGCATTGTGGGGGGGGGGGGGGGAGGGGAGGGGGGGGGCAGATCAAAAGAGGTCCTTTTTTGTTTTTTTGTTGTCGGCACCGATCACACACAGGCCCTTTGCACAAGAGCAACCAAGAGGTGCTGCCCGCAAGACCGGGTCGCCTCACAGAAATCTGGAGACACCCTCCTCACCAGAACGGCCACGCTCCTTAACTAGCAAATATCACGCTCGGCACGTGACATCTTTGTTGCCGAGGAAACGCCAACAAGAACGATGGCAGCTAATGCTGGGGACGCCGAGGCCCGATCTGGACCGTCTCCGTTTGAGGTCAGATGCGCAGGAAGGCTCTGCTCGCGGACCGTTCACCTCGTTTAAACACGGTCTCATAGGACGACCCTGCTGCTAACGCGTGTGAGCCCAGGCACGCTCGCCGCTCCTCGCCGCGCTGACCTCGCCATGCTCCGGCTGACAGACGAGGGGTAAATAAAGATGACAGCAGCGGCTGTGCACGTGTCTGCTTGTGTCTCTGGTTACGGCCAGACCAAACCCATCAGACCCCCACCCCCACCACCCCTCCCTTAGAGCTTGTTAGTAAACTGTCAGCCAAAAAAAGAAAACAAAAGAAGCTTGTGAGGTCAGGTGTAAAGCTCTGCGGCCCCCCTAACCCCCACCCCCTCCTCCCCCCGACTCAACGCTTCCATCCCCCTCCGGGACACATTGGTATGGTCTACTTCACTGACTGCGAGCGATCACCCGGTTCACATCCAACTTCCACGTGGGCGGGGGGGGGGTGAACAGGCCACAGGCCCGTGGGCTCCAGACGGGGGGGTAGGGGGGTGGGGGTGGGGGGCTGGGGTGGGGGCATCCATTGTAGGGCAGAATTTCAGCAGGCACCACAGAGTTTGTTTCAGCTTTGTCTCTTTTCGTGCTTTTTGTCCCCCCCCCCCCCCCGAATAGTTGGGGGCAATACGTGAATATTAATGAGATACACGTCCTCAACGCGTTGTCATTGGTCGAGTCACTTCACATGTTAACCACGTATTTAAACGGCTCGCTGAATGAGGACCTTGTTGTGGACATCTCGGCTCATCTGCCCTAGTACTATTACGCTGTGTATGGTGAAGTTTAGGTCTTATGCGAGAGATGCTCGAGTTGGGCGTAGCCTGCACCAGTTAGAAATGGGTATTGTTTTAGAGAGCACATTAGAGATGGTCAGGTTGTTAGATTATAAATAGCTGTGTTGAGGTTAACAGTAAGAGGTGGTTATTTTGAGAATTATGTTACGAATGGTTAAGTTTAGCTGTGGTTTTAGCGTGGTCAGGGTCAGGGTAAAGATCTGGTTGTTAAAGAGAGCAATCCACGTAGAGTGTAAATCAGGGTTAAAAGTTGCCCTCTAGGCGTCTGGGTAGCGTGGCGGAATATTCCGTTGCATCGCTGGTTCGAACCCCAGTGTTACCTCTGGCCTGGTCGGGCGTCCCTACAGACACAATAGGCCGTGTCTGCGGGTGGGAAGCCGGTTGTGGGTATGTGTCCTGGTCGCTGCACTGGCGCCTCCTCTGGCCGGTCGGGGAGCGTATTCAGGGGGGGGGGGGGACACAGCGTGATCCTCCCACGCGCTACGTCCCCCTGGCGAAACTCCTCATTGTCAGGAGAAAAGAAGCGGCTGGCGACTCCACATGTATGGGAGGAGGCATGTGGTAGTCTGCAGCCCTCCCCGGATCGGCAGAGGGGGTGCAGCAGCGACCGGGACGGCTCGGAAGAGTGGGGTAATTGGCCAAATACAATTGGGGCGAAAAGGGGGGGGGGGGGGTCCAAAAAAATAAATAAAATAAAGTTGATCTCTGTAGATGTTGTGCAGCGAGCTTCCTGAACAGCTCAGCCAACTCGCCCAATGAGGCTGTGTTGAGGGCACGCTTCTCATTAATATTCATATGTTGCCCCGAACCATCGCAGGAATGTGAAAAAAAAAAAAAAAGCAGCTTCCTGGGGCATGCCGGCTGTGTCATAACTGGACCGGTGTGTCGTGGTCGTTGGAGCGAGGTTGCTGTACACCGAGGGAGGCCGAGCGGTTTAAAGGAGAGAACGACACCACGGAGGATAAGGTTAAGGGTCGCTGTGAGGAGCCAAAATGTCCTCTGCGCTCTTTTGACCAGTGTGTCCGCGGCACGAAAATCCCATTTTCTGCCAAAACGCCACCAAATGTATTGGTGCTGAACTGAGCCAGAGACACACAATTTGTTTCAAGAGATGTGGCTATCACAAATCAGTTTAATTTAATTTTACACATGAAGAAGCAGTGTGTGTGTGTGTGTGTGTGTGGGGGGGGGCGGGGGCGGGGGTGGGAGCGGGAGAATGAAATGAAAAACCGCAAGGCGATGAGAACAGATTTGGTCTCTTTTAAAAGCACTACGGCCTTTTCCGGTCACGCCGGCCAGGGCTGGACTGACATTACAGGGCTGCTAACGGTAGCGGGAAGAGAAGATACATTTCCCTCACGGAGACGCTTCCCGGTACGCGTATTGAAAACAGATGTGGAGCACAGACTCCACCGCCTGTCCCCCCGTGGAGCCTTGTCATAGTTACCACAACTGGGTTACGTAGCATCACTGTGGGAACACACGGCCCAGTCCCGCTGTAAGTCAAAACTACTTAAACCGTGCACCGGCATGCTTTGAACAAGTGTGTGTGTGTGTGTGTGTGTGTGTGTGTGTGTGTGCGTGGCGAGGGAAGGGCGGGACAGAGAGGTCAGAGGCAGTGAGACTTCATTGAGATTCTGGTCATGTGCTGCAGGAGAACCCAGGGTGACTCCACTGCAGCAGCAAGCCGGGGGGGGGGGGGGGGGGCGGCGGACATGCTGATAATCCTGTCATATCACCACATCCCTTAGACTCAAACTCGCCAAACATACAGGCCTACAGTTGTGTGTGCATGTGTGCGTGCGTGCATGCGTGCATGCATGTGTGCGTGCATGCACTTGGAGCTGGAGCAGCTTTACTTTCATCACACCTAAAAACCAATAACCTGAAACAGTGACAGATGGAGTGTCTGGACTCACACACACACACACACACACGTGCTTAGTAACGGAACATTCAACTGCAGCATCTGAAATACGCCTCAGAAATTCATTTATCAAATCATGAAGATCCCCACTATTCCCTCTTTCGGTGTTTCCCCCCCCCCCCCACCAAAAACCCCAAAGCTG